>NC_089598.1:3028258-3328258 GCF_019320115.1 Miscanthus floridulus
ATACACCGCCGATCTAGGGTGAATGCTTATTTGATGCTGGAGTAATTACATGTTCTACGCATGTTTTATAAAGGTATCTCATGTATGGGTCTTCCGTCTGTGGAGGCGATGCCGTCAATAGGACGATGGTTCGGGTAGTTACTACCGTTGTACACGTATCTGGGGATTCGTGTAGAGCGTGTAAATAAAACTTTACTGCTTTTATGCATTCATTGGGAATGGGGCTGAAATGAATCTTCTGCAGGTACATAACAACGCTATCGTGTAGAACGTATTAGCTACGTATTGAGAGATCGTTGTATGCCACCGCATTCGTCGTTAGAAATTATTTATTTCCTAAGTTTGTGAGAACGTACGACCCGTACATACATCATGTTACTTGTGCATTTCATTCATCTCATGCATTCCTCCCCTTATAAATTGATTATCTCATTTTGATAAAAGTTGTATCACCTAAAATATGTTTCCCCGAAGTAATAAGAGAACTTTTGCTACAGATGGCCCGCACGAAGCAGACCGCCCGTAAGTCCACCGGAGGAAGAGCACCCCGACGTCCGTTGGCCCTGAGGGAGCACCGCACCACGGACACCTTCTTGAGCGAGTTTGGCATGCCGACTTTGCTTTGGAGAGTGCTCCATGATGTGGGGTACCCAGAGGGTCAGGAGCCGGTGTACTCTTGGAACGAGAGCCAGTTAGCAGATGATGGACTTGCAGTGGTGGAGATCACGGTTCCTGCTCTTGGTGATGCTCCAGATTGGGATGGTTGGCATTTGGAGTTTGAGGGTCGCACTCCAGCTGAGGGTGCAGAGGGAGCAGCCTTTCGTGTCATCAGGGACATTATGAGCAGATTTCCCAGTGAGCTTGCAGCAGCTTTAGCTGGTACTTTTCCTAGGGATGATCCTCGTGATGCCATTTGGGTTCAGCCTCAAGGAAGCGCATTAGTCAGAGGTCCAGCTGAGGGACAGGCTAGCGACAACCAGGCAATGAGTGCTATGTTCGCCGCCATCAGAGCGTATGAGGGTCTCGAGAGTACCTACTGGACTTTGACTGGCTTGCGTAGTGAGGATAAGCTCAAAGGGAAGAAGCAGAAGAAGAGACAGGCACGAGCCATAGCTAGCTTGCAGGAGCAGTTGGCTGATATGAACTTACAGCGAGATCAGGCGGTTGAGAGAGGTGATAGAGCTATGCAGCGAGTGCATACATTGACTCAAGCCAACAACAATGCAGACCGCATGATTGGACAGCTGGTTCAGGAAAGGAATGAAGCCTGGAACGCAAGAAACCTTCTGTTGCAGAGAATCGATGAGCTAGAAGAATACAACGGCAACCTGCACGAGGAATTTCACGCGCTCTACAATGGGGTTGGCCCATATGCTCCACCGAACGCCGCTGGCATGGACATCGACGACGACAACCAGAACGAGCCTGCAGTTTCACCTGGAGGCGATGGTGACGTCTCCGATCCCGACGATGGCCCCGAGGAGTAGGCTAGTTGCTTTGCACTAGTATCTAGGTCCTGTCGCGATGACCTTTCTTTTGTTGGCATGTAACCCGTAGTATGTTATTTCGAACGTATGAGACTTGGCATGTGGTTGGAACTTGATTTTCGAATGCGATATCTGAACGCATAAAAGTCCAGTGTATGTATGCTGGCAATGTGATTGTATGGACGCGATGTTTGCCGTTTAAGTAATCCGATTAAGTGCTGTTGTTTTAATTGGAATTGCGATTGTTGTGCCTCTGTTTTATTGTATGAATTTATTCTCTCCAGTAAATTCAGTACGGCATAAGTTTTTCTGCACTCGCAATTATTACAGCTTCACTCAATCGTTACTTGTTGCTGAAATATGCAGATGACAAACACTCGCCGAACCACGTATGAAGCCGCTGAGCCCGGTGCTAACGGTTCAGGGACTGGTGGTGGTGGAGGAAATCATGGCAACAACAATGAGCCTCCCCATGAACCGCATTTGCCACCTCCTCCCCCGTTCACCCCCGAGATGTTTCTCGCACAGCTGCTCGGGAGTCAGCGCAATGCGGAACAATCTCAGAAGAACATGGAAGATTTTCTGCGCACCATAGCCAACAACGTGCAACGTGGTAACAATCAAGGCGGTGGCATGGGAGTAAACCAATATAGCAGCTTCAAAGATTTCATGGACACCAGGCCACCCGTATTCAAGGAAGCCACAGAACCACTCGATGCTGAGGAATGGATCAACACGATGGAAGATAAATTCCGTGTGTTGAGGATGACTGAGGTTCTGAAAACGGAGTATGCTGCACTTCAATTGCAGGGACCGGCGGGAATGTGGTGGAAGCACCATCGCACCACCTTTCCTCCAAATGCTCAAATTTCTTGGAGAGAGTTTGCTGAGGCCTTCCGTGGAGTCTATATTCCACCCGGGCTGACTGAAATGAAGTTGGGAGAGTTTCTGGCATTGAACCAGGGTACCAAAACCGTGACGCAATACCTGCATGCCTTCAACAACTTGTGTCGCTATGCTCCCGACATGGTTGACACAGATGCCAAAAGGATAGCCAGTTTTAAGAGGGGTCTCAATCCAAAAATGATGAAGCATGTTGGTACCAACAACCGCGTCAGATTCAATGACTTCATCAGCGACTGTCTGAAGCAGGAGAAGAATAACAACGCCAGTACCGCAGCCAAGACACGCAAGAGAGCCTTCGAAGGTGGGCCGTCTCAAGCTAGAGCACCTATGGGAGGTCGTCCTCCTTATCGCCCATCGGCACCTGGCGCTAGATTCAGGCCACCTCAGCCAAGAAGCCAAAATTTTCGTGGACCTCAAAAGCCGTACAAGATGGCAGTACAGCCCAACAAAGCAGCCGCAACTGCGGTACAAGGCAGTTCCAAGGGAGCTGTGGGATCTGCCGGGACAGTGAGAGGACCCTGCTATAACTGTGATCAACTCGGTCATTTCTCGAAGTTTTGTCCGTACCCGCCCAAGAAGAAGCAGCAGACTTATAATGCTAGAGTGCACAGTACAACAGTGGATGAAATTCCAGAGGGAGAGCCCGTCACTGCTGGTAAGTTTACTGTCAATGAAAACCCTGCAGTTGTTCTATTTGATTCTGGATCATCGCATTCTTTTATGAGTCAAGCATTTGCACAGAAACATGAACAACTATGCACAGAATTGGGTTATGGTTACCGTATAAGTTCAGCAGGGGCTGATGTTTTGACCAACCGGATGGTTCGAGGGGCAACCCTTGAATTAGGTAGCAGGAAGTTCCGAGTGAACTTGATAGTTATGCCTGGGTTAGTCTTGGATGTCATTATAGGGATGAATTGGATGAAGGATTGGGGAGCAGTCATAGATGCGGGAAGTCGAGTACTTACCCTTAAGGATCCCCTGGGTGAGGGTACTTTCCAAGTACCATTGCCTCGGAGAACAGACCTTATAAGTGTTACATGTGCCACGGCAGTCATTCCTATTCATCAGATTCCAGTAGTGTGTGAATTCCCGGACGTATTCCCGGATGAGCTACCTGGTCTTCCGCCAGATAGGGAGATTGAGTTTGGAATTGAGTTAGTCCCCGGAACAGCTCCGATTTCAAGAAGGCCCTATCGGATGCCTCCCGATGAGTTAGCTGAGCTAAAGAAGCAATTAGAAGATTTGTTGAAAAAGGGGTTTATTCGGCCAAGCAAGTCTGAATGGGGATGTCCCGCTTTGTTTGTGAAAAAGAAGAAAGAGGGCACGTTGAGAATGTGCATAGATTATAGACCACTCAATGCTGTGACCGTCAAGAATAAATATCCCTTGCCACATATTGATGTTCTGTTTGACCAACTATCCAAGGCCAAGGTGTTCTCAAAAATAGATTTGAGATCCGGTTATCATCAGATCAAGATTAGGCCCCAGGATATACCAAAAACTGCATTTTCCACCAGATACGGGTTGTATGAGTATCTTGTCATGTCTTTTGGCTTGACAAATGCTCCCGCATACTTTATGTTTTTGATGAATACAGTTTTCATGCCAGAATTGGATAAGTTTGTGGTAGTGTTCATCGATGACATTCTGGTGTACTCCGAGAACGAGAAAGATCACGAAGAGCATCTGAGAACTGTCTTGACCAGACTTAGAGACCATCAATTGTATGCTAAGTTTAGCAAATGCGAATTCTGGTTGAAGGAAGTTCCTTTCCTTGGTCACATTCTGTCAGAGAATGGAGTTTCAGTCGATCCAAGTAAGGTGCAAGAAGTTATGAATTGGAAAGCACCGACCTCAGTTCCTGAGATTAGAAGTTTCTTAGGACTGGCGGGTTATTACCGCCGCTTTATACCAGATTTCTCGAAGATCGCCAAACCGATGACAAGTCTCCTTCAGAAGGATCATAAATTTGTGTGGACAGAAGAGTGTGAAGCAGCTTTCCACACTTTGCGGAAACTGTTGACCACTGCTCCTGTTCTAGCACAACCAGATATTGAGAAACCATTTGATGTGTTTTGCGACGCATCAAAGACTGGATTGGGTTGTGTCCTTATGCAAGAAAGAAGAGTCATAGCTTATGCATCACGTCAATTGAGAAAGCACGAGGTCAACTACCCAACACATGATCTTGAACTTGCTGCAGTTGTGCACGCCCTAAAAATTTGGAGACATTACCTACTTGGTAACGTGTGCAATATTTTCACGGATCACAAGAGTCTTAAGTATATCTTTACCCAACCAGAGCTAAACATGAGACAACGTAGATGGTTGGAATTGATCAAAGATTACAACTTGAATGTGCAATATCATCCTGGTAAAGCCAATGTAGTGGCAGATGCTTTGAGCAGAAAGTCACATTACTTGACTGTGCAGCCATTACTTGAAGATGGATTCGATCTAATGCATCCTGCTGTGTTACATAGTATTCAGATTAGTTGCTCGTTGGAGAGTAAGATAATAGAAGGCCAGAAAACTGACAAGGGGATATTCCACATCAAAGAGAAAATAAAAGAAAAGCCGTCTCAACACTTTAAAGTGGATGAACAGGGCGTGTTGTGGTTTGACAACCGTCTTGTGGTTCCCAAGGATCGAGAGCTTAGGAATAAACTCATGGATGAGGCTCACCTGTCTAAGCTATCTATCCATCCTGGAAGTAGTAAGATGTATCAAGAACTAAGATCTCGCTATTGGTGGACCAAAATGAAGAAAGAAATTACAGCATATGTTGCCAGATGTGACACATGTTGTCGAGTGAAAGCCATTCACATGAAACCTGCCGGTATGTTGCAACCCTTATCAGTCCCTAGTTGGAAGTGGGACGATATCAGTATGGATTTTATCACGGGTTTGCCCACTACTCAAAAAGGACATGATTCAATTTGGGTAATTGTGGACCGTCTTACCAAGACCGCTCATTTCTTGCCGGTCAAAACAGATTATCGACCACCTCAATATGCCGAGAAGTATATCGCAGAAATTGTGAGGTTGCATGGTATACCAAAGACCATAGTATCTGATAGAGGCTCACAGTTCACGGCTCATTTTTGGGAACATTTACACAAAGGCTTAGGAACTAGTTTGATTCGCAGTACCGCTTATCATCCTCAGACAGATGGTCAGACTGAACGAGTAAATGCTGTTTTGGAGGACATGTTGAGAGCCTGTGTATTGTCTTCCAAGGGATCATGGGAGTCATGGTTACCGTTAGCTGAGTTTTCCTATAATAATAGCTATCAAGAAAGCATCAAGATGGCCCCATTCGAAGCTTTATATGGCAGAAAATGTAGAACACCATTGAATTGGATCGAACCTGGAGATAGACGGTATTATGGCATTGACTTTGTAGAAGAGGCTGAGAAGAAAGTTCATATTATTCAGCAGAATATGAAAGCTGCCCAATCACGTCAGAAAAGCTATGCAGACAAAAGAAGGAGACCCCTTGTGTTTGAAGTTGGTGATTATGTTTATCTGAAAGTCACACCAATGAAGAAGAAAAGGTTTGGAATCCGAAGAAAGCTTGCCGCGAGATTCGTAGGACCATACAAGATTTTGGAACAAAGAGGTCCGGTAGCCTACAAATTGGAGTTACCTGAGACAATGAGTACAGTTTTCCCAGTTTTCCATGTATCACACCTCAAGAAATGTTTGCGTGTTCCGGAGGAAAGAATAGAACCTCGAGGTATTCAACTCAAATCAGATTTGGTGTATCGTGAACAACCAGTCCGAGTGTTAGACACTAAGGAACGTGCTACTCGGAATAGTGTGGTGAAGACATACAAGATACAGTGGGATCATCATGATGAGGGAGATGCAACTTGGGAAACAGGAGAGTATCTACAAAAAGCTTATGAAGAATTTTATAACAAATGGTTCGTAACCCAAATCTCGGGACGAGATTTTTATAAGGGGGGAGGGCTGTAACACCCCGGTGTTATGCCTACATCTAGGCATTGCTAAATCATACATGTCATGCATCATCAAGCATCCTAATCCTACATGCATGATCTTGCATATAACAACTGAAACATTTCTTCGAAACATACGAAACATGTTTGTGAAAAGAAAATGATGCATACACTTATTAGAGTTGTTTTGCCCTGATTCTTGCTTGCTAGTTGAGTAGAAATTGTTGGTTAGGCTTGTAAATCATCTAGAATTGTTTAGCACAATTTTTGGAGCAAGGTTTGTATTTAAATTAATTCAAAATTTTGCTTCCAAAGTAAATTCCCAAAAATTAGGGTTTTGAGTTAAAATTTAACTTTGATTCTATAAATTAAAATCTAGATAGAATTGGACTTTGGTCATAAAAGCAAAGTTGTAGGTAATTAAATTCTAAGCAACTTTCATTTTTGGTACATTTTCAAAAGAGGTCATTTTCTTGCTCAAAATAATATTTGAAAACTGTTATTTGAAAATTTATTGAAAATGGAAATTTGAAAAGGATGTTTCTGTTTTCGCGGGCCGCCGCCTCCTTTCCGGCCCAGCCCCGCAAGCCGGCCCAGCAGAGCCCCCGCGCGCCTCGCGCTTCCACCGCGCCCCGGCCCAGCCCAGCGCCGCGCTCGGCCTGCCTCCGCGCGCCTGCCCGCGCCGCGCCGCGCCGCGCGTCCCGACCGCGGCAGAGCTTGCCCGCCGCGTGGCCGCTCAGCGCTGGCGTCGCCCGCCGCGCGGCAGCCGTGGCCTGGCACTGCGCCCACGCGCCCGCCTTCATCTGCCGGTGTCCGCGCACTCATTCACTCGCGCCCTGCACTTCCTCCCTTCTCCGCCCTCGCCGCGAGCCCGAGCTCTGCCTCTCGCCGCGCCGCGCACCCGCCGGCGGAATTCGCCGCGGCTTCCCCACCTCGGCTGGCAATCCCGCGCCCGCAGCTCCGCCTCGCCCTCCTTCAAGCTGTGCTCGCATTTGCGCCGCCTTCCGAGCTCAGGTAGAGCCGCCTCAGTCTCGCCACCGGCGGCCATGGCGCCGCCGTGCTCGGCCGCCATGGGAGTCGCCTTCCTCCTCTTCTCCAGCCCCGCCTAGCTACCCTACCGCACTCACCATCTTCTCGCGCGTCGCATGCGCCCGCTAGCCCTGCCTTGCCTCGGCCGGAGATGGCCGCCGGCCTCGTGGCCGAGCCGCGCCGCCGTGCCAGCGCAAGCGCCGGCATGGCCCTGCCTCAGCCAGGCCGGCCAGGCCAAGTGGCCGTGGGCCGAGCCCCGAGCCAGGCCGACTCCCCCCTCCCTCGCGCTTGGGCCGCAGCAGGCCGGTGATGGCCATGGGCCAACTGTTCCCTTCGGGCCGGCCCAGCATTCTGAAATGAATTGATTTCTAATTATTATTTGTTATTTGAAACCAAAAATGGTTTGAAAAATGTTTGGATGGTCAAATTTGCTCCAAATTTGTTGAAACAAAATTTGCTAGGTTCCTTATCACCAGATCTACTAGGGAAAATTATTGCATGTCATTTTTGGGATACTTTTCTATAGGATTTTATTTAATCTTGAATATTGCTGATAACTTGAAAAATATGTAGAAAAATATATAGGCTTCAGAAAAATACGATTCCAAGTTTGTTAATCTTCTTGTGTCATGTACTTCTTAGGAAAAATATGTTTCATACATGTGCTGTGGGAAAATTTAGAGGTGTAGTTCAAGCTCCTTTTATTACTGATTTTTGTTATTTTTGCTAGAGAGCAAACTTTGTATAAAACATGAATGTGGTAATTTTTGTACAGTCCTTATATGCTATTAAGAACCTAGGAAAAATACTACTTCTGTTGTTTGACACTTTTCATAGTACAAAGTAATTTCATGCTCATTTTTATGCTATAGCTTGTCATTTTTGTGTAGGATAGTTTACTTATCCAAATGCCATGAAATTTTTATGGTAGTCTACTTAGAGTAGTATTATGCTACTGTAATTTTCTCAGATTTTTAGGAGTATCAGAAATATATGTTGCTATTCAAACCTATTATTAATTAGGGTTTAAGCAAGTGTTGCTTTAAGTGTGATTAAGAAATTTGTAAAGCTTTGGCGTATCCTTGAAGCATTTCATAAGATATGTTAACTTAACATATTAGTAGTAGAAGAGAATGCAGTAGATGACATGTGCTTGTAGTATAGTTTCTTGAATGAGGTTGACTACCTTGCATTAAACATATCCATCGCATTCATCTCCTTCGATGCACCGTTTGCATAATCACTTACGCGCATTGCATCATACAGGATCGCAGACCGAGAACCCAGTCGTCATACCTGAGGAGCAGCTCGAGGCGCAGCAGCAGGAAGTGCCAGAAGCCGACGAGGAGGACGTTGAGGAACTTCCGGAGTGCCCCGATCACCGTCCGAGCTCCTTCGAGAGAGGCAAGCCCCGGAGCATTTTTCTCCCGGTTTGCAATTAATTAATTAAATGCTTTACTTTAAATTGATGCATTACGTTCAGGAGTTGTTTGCAACCGTTGCTGCATTATACCTTGCTTACCTTTGTTATACTATATCCTTGTTACCCTGGTATCCGCAGTCGAGTCAATGCTTAGCTGGCTTAGACCGGTAGAAGTCGGGTGATTTCCTGTCACCTGCGAGCTATAGGTGGTTACCTGGATCTGCTTGGATGACTATGAGGTCATGGTATAACTAAGTGTTAAATGAAGTTGAGACCGGACGGAGACTTGCAGTGTTTTGGACTGTAGTGTTTTCCGTCTGTGTCGATTAAGGACCGGCCGTTGTTGGGCCTCGAGTCATGTTGAACGCATGCCTTACATTTAGCTGGCCGGATAAAGTACCTTCCGACCGCGAAGCTGGGAGATTTTTCGGGCCGAGTAAATTGCCCGCAGCGCACTGTGCCGAAGCAGGTGTGGTAGGACACGGGGGCGGGATGATAAGGCCAAAGTGCAGTCGGTCGGCCCCCGGGTACATGTGGTTCCTGGCAAACTCGAGGTTCCTGGAAAGTTGACTCGGTGATCAATATCTCACTTTAGCGGGTGAGTGAGATTTGTGTAAGGAACAAATCACCAGCTGGTTAGGAATCGATTCGAATCGCCATCGCTCCTGGATAGTGAGCACTTGACTTGAGTTACTTCATCGTAGTAAATGTTATGGAACACTTGGACAGTTATAATGAATATGGCAGTATGGAAGTTGCTTAATGATCATTGGTTATCATTATCTGCTTAATCATATGTTTACTCTAGTATAGGTGCAAACCTAGTTGACAGGTTAATAATAATTAACTTGGCAATAATGCTTTTAGACAGGTTCTTGAAATGCTAAAAATGCTTCTTTTTGCAATTGAGTCAGCTACCCTACTATAAAGCCCTTCATAATCCTTGGTGTCATTTATTTTCGGTTATGTCGGGTAAGTCTGGCTGAGTACCTTCTCGTACTCAGGGTTTTATTCCCACTTGTTGCAGATGGGCAGATGTACTATGGCTACTGTATCAACTGCCTGTATCCTGCGATGGGTGATGCTTAGGACCATGGGCATGGTCATTCCTTATGTCTCATCTGATGCTTTTGTTGGAGATGATCATTCGCTGGCACTATATTTGAACTCCGTGTGAGTGTGTGTGGTTTTAAACAAATGACTTCCGCTACTTTTTATTCGAACATGTTTTGTAATAACTATGTTTAAACTCTGATGTATCTGTTATGCAAACTTTTATGTAATATGTGATTGGTGACCGCTAAACTTATTACGATCATGGCTGGGACATGAGTTGGTTTGAAATCCTTCATGATTTCACGGACTACCGGGTTATACGGGCTTAAGCTTGCTAAAGCGTCTGCGCTGGCGGATGATTTTCTTACTTAATTTCGTATAATTGGTCGGTTCTGTTACAGGTCAGGCCTTCTAAGTGGAGGCCGTGCGAAGGCAGCTGGAGCCTAACGCTAGCACTCCGATCGGAGAGGCCGTTCGGAGTTGGCCTGAGCCTGAGCTAGTGCTCCGATCGGAAAGATGGGCCGAAGGCGGCCAGGGCCTGAAGCGAGTGCTCTGGTCTGTTGAGTTTAGACTCTTGGGCCGGTCCAGAAGAAGAAAAGGCTATCCTCCTGGGCCGAGCCCTGGTGTGGAAGCCGGTCCATGAGGGACCCCAGGTTTATGAACCCGACAACCATTGTCATGATCTTCGTCATTGCTTCATCACTTGGAGTAGTGCTACCTATCTCATGATCACTTTGATAAACTAGGTTAGCACTTAGGGTTTCATCAATTAACCAAAACCAAACTAGAGCTTTCAGATGCCCAAGCTTAATTGGATGAATTGCTCATTTTCACATTTTGTTATAAAGAATGATTTCTTTTCCAGTCTCATTTAACTACTTTAATTCTTCCACCAATATTTATGAGTGGCTCCTTAATGTGTCCTTGCTTTTGTGGCATGAGGCATTGACTTGGAAATCCCTTTGGGCTGCCAGCATTGGCGTTAGTGGTCCTAATAGCGTGCCATGGCCTTGATGAATCTTGATTGATCATTCAAAAGGATAGACATGCTAAATCATTGCCATGAGCATGGCTGCACTTTTTTGGTCATATGTGTGAAAGCTTCTCTATGCGTGTGCTATTCACATGTGACCAGACCATTTCTTTCTATGTGTTGTTCATTGCATATCGATCGATTTTCCCAAGTGCGAAAACATTTGGAGTTGGGATGAGGAGTTGTTGGAGAGGGCTTTCTTTCAATCCTGCCAAAAAACAAGATTGGGAGTGGGTTTTGGGAACTATTGGAGATTCTCTGATTGAGAGTAGCAGTTGTTTGCATATCTTTGCCACTGATGGATGGATGGAACATGAATACTTCTCTTGGTGATCTCTTTCCCCTACAGTTGCCTCTGGGACATTTAACTTTTTGCTATCTTCTCTCCTTCACCCCTGCCTTTTCTTCTCCCCTTCCTCTTCTCCTCGCTTGTGCTCTCTCCCTGGAGATGACTGGGCGGCCGCTGCTGCCCTATGCCAGGTGCCCAGGTCTTGTTGGCCCCTTCGCCAGGTCTTAACTGGGTACTTTGCCGGTGACATAATCACTTGCTTCAAAAGCTGAAGCCTTGGAGTTTTTCAATGTTGAGAGACAACTGATTAGTTCCCACAGTAGGAAGGTTAATCTCTAGCTAGGTAACAACTTGTTGATAGCTATGAAGGCTATATCTTATGACTTATAGAACCTTGTTAAGCAAGGAATTAGCAACACAACTGGCAATGTTTGTGCCATTTTCACTTCGTAGAATTGCGAGTTGAAAATAACTTGAAAAATGTCAAGCAAGGCACTCAATAGGTGTGCCAACCCTTTCTCTTCCTTTCCTGCTGTGCGAACTTAGCAATGAAACCCTAACTTAAGTTATTTAACTCTTTGTATTCAGATCTGATCTAATTACAAGTGTATACATGTATTATGCCTACTAACTTTGATCCCTTTCAAAGATTATCATACATACATGTGCACACCCATGTCCTTTACTAGATCAGCACCTGCGGTTCTATGTGCTTTGAACTGATTTGCTCTGAATGTTCCTAGCCCTTCTGCTCCTAATCCTCCCCACCTCGGTGTCATTTGGATAGACAGTGCTAATGGGATCAGGATATGTGATGATGAGATATAAAGAGGTGGTTTTTTGGCTTGGGTGAAAGAGTACCCAGTGGCCATTGCAAGTGAAATTTACTTAGGGTGACCATGTTGGACATGAAAATGGGACCAAACCTATGAATGAAGTGTTGACAAAGGGCAATGATGTTCCACCTTTTCTGAATTGCATGCCATTGAGTGATCGAGGCAGCTGTGAGTATCTAATTAGAGTTGACCCTCTCCCCCCTTGAAGCATATTTAATCATCCATTTTTTGTTTGTGGTTCTGCCTAGGAGGGTCATTTGGATATGTGATAATCGGCGTAGTTCCACTTACATTGGATGAGTAAGTTGTGCTGCAAGAGAAATGAGAAGTCGGTTTACATGATTCAACAAAGGTGATGCTAAGCCCCTTTTATGGTTTATGTTATGATGCTTTATGACTTTTCTTTTTGTTTTGTACTACTTAAGTGGCTATGATGGTTCCAATTTCCATTAAAGAGCTTATGCGCTCTGAAGAAGCTGTGCTTGTTGTTTATTTCTATAAGAGACCTCTGAGCTGGTATACCATACAAGTTACTACTTCCGTCCAAAAAAACAATGTGATTGTGTCTCTGTTGTTGCTTAACTAGTGAAAGCATCTCGGCCCATAGTTGGGTTTTGGTGATTAATGACAATACGTGATTACTATGACTAACGTGTGTTTTGTAGAGGCAATTAAGTTAGGTCATGGTAATAGAGATCGATTAGGCTATCATGGTGGTCATGCCCCTACGATGTAAATAGTTTTAGTTTTCAAAGGATGAATGATAAGGTTAAGGATAGACTAGTTCTAAGTGTCGATTGGAGTGGAAGAGACACTTAGAGTAGTTTAGGACTTTATTTTTCCTTTGGCCGTACTATTAAGGGGGTATGGACGGGTAGTTTGACCTAGGTGAGTCTAGTGAGTTAGGTGTGGTGCACACTTGCTAAATCTAGCACTAGGTAGCTCCTAAGAAGCCCTTAGATCCATTGGAGCAAACTTCATTCACATATGATCGCTTGTTACTCTTGGTGATCGCCATCACCTAGACGGCTTAGTGGTGATTGGAAGTTTGGTGATCATCTGGCGAAGCTTGTGGATGACCCAACTCAAGTTGTGAGCGGTTGTGGGTGATTCACCGCGACGGAGTGTCAAAGAATCAACCCATAGAGAGCACTTGATCCTTGCGCAGATCAAGGGGGAGCTATACCCTTGCGCGGGTGCTCCAATGAGGACTAGTGGGGAGTGGTGACTCTCCGATACCTTGGCAAAATATCACCGCGTTCCTCCTTCTCTATTTACTTTGAGCAATTCAATTCTTGTCATTTACATTCATAGAACTGCCATGCTAGAGTAGGATTGGAACATAGGTTGCTAAACTTTTGTGCGGTAGATCAATAGAAACACTTTCTAGGCACAAGAGGTTAATTGGGCTAACCATAGGACTTAATTATTGCAAAGAAATTTAGAATTAGCCCAATTCACCCCCTCTCTTGGTCATCTTAATCCTTTTAATTGGTATCAAAGCCTTGTGCTCACGTATTTAGGCTTAACACCCTATAGAAAGATGTCTCACGGGGATGGACCTCCTCCTATCTTTGAAGGGGGTGATTTTCCATATTGGAAAATCCGCATGGAGGCGTATTTAGAAGCTCTATATGTTGGAATACTTAGAGCCGCCTCACAAGGCTTTCCAAAACCTCAGGATGCTACACACCTATAAGGCGATTAGGTGAATTATGAAAAATAGAATGCAAAGGCTCGGAACACCATCTTTAGAGGCTTTTGCAAAGATGTGTTCAACCGAGTGAGGAACCACAAAGACGCCCATGCACTATGGTCGAACGTTTGTGCGCTCCATGAGGGAACAAAGAGTGAGCGTGAGGAATGCTATCATCTTCTCATGAAAAAGCTTAACTATTTTGAGATGCTTCCCAAAGAATGTGCTAATGAAATGTATTCACGCTTGAATGTTCTTGTAGAGGAAGTCAATGTGCTTGGACTCACTCAAATGCAACCATCCGATGTTGTAAGAAAGATCTTGAGTGTCCTCCCCATTGATAAATATGGGCATATTGAGACCGTGCTTCATCAAGGTGATCTTTCCATCGCTACACCAACACAAATCTTGGGAAAGATCAATGCTCATGAGATGTACATGCATATCACACCTCAAGATGGCTCATCCTCTATGAAGAAGAAAGAAAAAGATTTAGCATTCAAAGCTAGCCAAGAGAAGGGCAAAGCAAGGCTTGAGTATGAGAGCTCAAGTGATGATGAAATTGATGATGCAAGTCTTGCTCTCATGGTGAAAAGAACCACCAAGATGCAAAAGAAGCTCAACAAGAGTGGCATCAGGTTCGATGGCAAGAAGAAGAAGTTCTTCACAAAAGCTCTAGAAGGAAGCCAATCTCAGAGATGGATTGCTACAATTGTGGAGAACTTGGTCATCTAGCACATCAATACACAAAGCCCAAGAAAGACAAGTACAAGAACAAGTACAAGGGCAAGAAAGATGACTCAAGCAATGAAGAAGAAGATGAGAAGAAGAAAAATAAGCCATACAAGAAGAGATGGCAAGAAGGACTTCCACAAGAAGAAGAAGAGTGGAAATGCATACATCGTCGATGATTGGCTCACGGACATTGATTCATCAAGTTACTCATCCGATGATGATAATGATAATGAGAAGGTGGCCGCCACTATTATTGACTCTTCATCATCTTCACCGCCATCATCCCCTACACACCTATGCCTTATGGCAAGGTATCAAATGATGATAGTAGTGGTGATGAACATGCTAGCAATGATGATAGCGATAGTGATGATGATGAATATGAATCACCTTCTTATGATGATCTTGTTAAATTGCTAAATCAATACACTAAGATCATTAGAAAATGTAGAGCTAAGAATGAAAAACTAGAGGCTAAGAATGATTCACTTTTAGCAAAATGTGATATAGTCGAAAAAGGCTAGTGTTGAGCTTAGAGAAGCAAATGATGCTATATCATTCAAACTCAAGGAGCTCAAATCTTCTAAGAAAGAGCTTAAATATAAACATGATAAACTTGAGGGGATGCACAAAGAACTCATCACTAGCCACAACAAGCTAAAAGAAGAATATACTACTCTTAAGATTAATCATGATAATCTTGTCATTGCTCAAGAATTTCTATCCAATGAGTCACATGATGCTACTAACAATGTTGTTAAGATTGATATAGCTACATCATGTGATGATTTGATCATTGAGAGCATTGAGCAAAGTTCTAGTAGCAAGGGCAAGCAAGTGGTTGAGGCCGATGATTATGATGAGTTTGTCAAGCTCAAGAATGACAATGAAAAGCTCAAGAAAGATCTTGAAGAGCTCAAGACCATCAACACCATAGTACTTGAAACTAGTGATCATGATGGTGACTTGATTCTTGAGAATGAGAAGCTCAAAGAAGAGAATAAGAAGCTCAAGCAAGAGAAAAATAATGATGCTCTCAAGGAAGAGAACAAGAAGCTCAAGTTGGAGAAAGAGCATCTCAAGATTGGATTGAGCAAGTTCACAAGAGGCAAGCATCTTCAAAGTGAGCTACTAATGAACATCGTCATGAAGATGGATAGAAGTTGTAACACCCCAGGTGTTTGCCACCAATTAAGCAATGGGTTTGAGCTCAAACATGGCATATTAAGTGATGATGAAGATGCCAAGGTCCAACCTATAGAAATGAGCCCCAACCTAAACTTGGATATTGTACCTTTGCTCGCCTATAGACCCCTTTTCAAGATATATGCTTGGGTGGTGTGATTGGGATATCTTCATGTGTCTCACATCAATACCCATCTATATTGGGCACTCGAAAAGTTTTATGAAGTTTGGAATCAAAAAGTCACATGAAATGATAAGTTATATCCTTGTTGGAATGATTTTACTAAGTGCTTGAATTGCACTATTAAGTGAATGAGAACATGAGATGTCAACCAAACCTTGAAACCTTGCCAAAATGACTCTAGATGAACTCTACAACAAAAGTCATAAAAGGTTCATGTTGGGCAAATGCCAAGAAAATGCTCCAATGGATCAAAAAGGATAATTTAAGCTTCATCGTGATCCTACTTTGGTTAAAGTAGAACAGTAGGTTCTATACCAGTTTTGAGGTTGGACCTTAAATGAAAGTTGTATTCCATATCATGTAGAACAAACTTTGTTTTTGGACTAAGAGCTAGATCAACTTGGAAATAAGTCAAATAGAGGCTCGAAGTTGGAACCTGCTGCTGATTTCAGCACTTAGAAATATTCTAAGTCTAGAAATTCATCGCCATCGGCATTGACGTATCGCGTTCTCCAAATTTCGTTAAGTAACTTGACTTGACCCCAAAATGGAAGTTGGAGCTAAGTTCATGTAGAAGGGCATGTAAAAAGATGGCACCAGTTTGACCTCGTTTTCACCATCAATTTGAACGTTTGCTTGTCGCTGTCAATACGCTGACACTAGCAGTTTAGGGCTTAATTAACCACTGATCCTCTGTCCTAATGACTAGGCACCCTTAACGAGTTTGGTAGACCATTAGGAGGGCAACAACTTTGGTACAGGCCCACGGATCCGAAACTACCGGGAATATGCTAAAAATGTGTCTGAACTCGGGCTCCATCACGCGCGCCAGGTGTTCGATGGCGGGCCCCATAGGGGACACGCAGATGCCATGCTCGCCGCCGCTGCTCCACACGTCGTGGACGCCTTGCGCCCTGCTGCCGATGAGGAGGGGCACCAGCACGCACTCTCTATCTCCCTCTCCACTCCCTGCTCGCTCCCTCTCGCGCTCTCCTTGCTCCCGTGCAGCCATCCACCATGGCCGGTGACTCAAGCTCGCTGCCGCCACGTCCTCGCCGCTCCAAGCCCCCACGGCCGCAGCCACGTGCACCACCGCCCTTGTCTCGCCATGCTGCACCTCGCGTGCACGCTCGCCCAAGCCATCGGCCACCGGAGCACCGCCACCGGTAAGCCGCCGCCTCCGGTCGAGCTCCGGGCTACCACCGTGTTCCCTTGCCTACGGCTGCCCTCCACCCAAATGGACTGCAGGACCGCCTTCCTCTCACCATGCCGCGCCTTTGGACCTCCTTGACCGGCGCCTTTGGCCGTTGTTGCTCCCCGCCGTCGGAGCAGCCGCCGTCGCCGCCGCGGCTACTGTGGTCGCGCCACCACAGGCCGCGTTGGGCCAAGCTAGGTAGCCCAGCGTGTGCGTGTGGGACCCCTGGTCCTCCCCACCACTCCACCGCCGCCATCGACGACCACAGCCGGCTGGAGCCGCGAGCCGGCCGCTCCTCTGCTCCACCGTCGGGAGGAAGAAGAAGAAGGATCGCGCGCAAAAATAGAAGTTTCTCCAGGGGGTCAAGTGAATAGACTGTGACTCTTATGAATAGTGCAGTAAAGGATCTGGTCGTTCGGGTTTTATTTGTGGAAACTTCAGGGACCCCAGTGCAAGATTTAGATTCCTTTTCTTTTGATTTTGGCAGATTTGAATGCTCCATTTTAAAAATTCGTAGTAATTTGTAGAAAATTCGTAAAATAGTAAATGAGGACTTTTTGGAATCCTTGTGAAATTCTCTATGCACTAGATCTATAATAGGGCATGTTTTAGTTTAAATATTTTGCTGTAAAAATAGATCTATGCAGCTAGGTTCCTGTTACTTGCCATGTCTTGTCTTTTTCATAACTGCAGTTTTTATGCTCAATTAATGTGAAAATTTTGTGGAGTGCTACTAAGGTGATTGTTGTTGTCTGGTAAAAATTTCAGGAGTTTAGGATTTATAGTTTAAGAGTTATAAAAATAACAAATGCCCTGTATTGCTTTGCTTCTACTCTGAACAGTTCTGTATGTTTGAATTAATTGGCTCAGTTAAGCTATGAATCATGACTTGGTGAAAATACATAAGTTGTGGTACTTTTCTTAAGCTTTCCAAAAAGTTAAATATCATGATTTTTGGCTAAGTAGATCTTGAGTTATACTTGCTTAAATCTCTGTGGCTGTTTCTACCTAAAACCAGAGAGGGTTTCCTTGTTCTTATTGTGGGGCCTTCTTAGTGGTAGAATTAGCTTTAGGTGTCTACAACAAAGTTGTTTATAATTTGCTAAGCTTTCTAAAAAGTCTAGAACAACATTTATTGGACCTGTATAACTCCATTTACAGCTGTTTAAAGTGGCATGTCAGTTTCTATCTATGTTTTGGACAGAGGTGCAATTATTGGATTAATTGACCCTTCTAACTGTAAAATCATCTTAATATGAGAATAACAAAGTTGTAGATAATTCATGTATCTAGCTTCTGTTAAAATTTGGTGGTATTTGGCCTTGTGGTTTGTGAGTTATGCCTGTTTGAAGTTGGGTTTCAGAAATGGCTGCTTTCTGTCAATTGTGGATCAGTTTCTGTAAATGGGTATAATTGACTTAGTTAACTTGAGAATCATGATAACATGATTAAAGATGAATTGTAGAAAATTCCATAAGCTTTCCAGATTGTCTTGTTGCATGTCTTTTGGATTAGTACAACTCCTGTTATGAGTAAAATTAGCTGCTGCTGTTGCAGCCTTGACTCTGTGATTGTTGTGAATAACTTGTTTGCTTGATATGAGTTGATGTGAGTAGCTTGCTCTCTATAGTTAGGGGTGTGAGGTTAGTTAAATAGCTATTGGTGTCTATGTCTTGCATAATCTTGTGTTTGTCTTGAATGTTTATGTGATGCATCTTGTGTTACAATTCATCACATTCATACACATGCATCTTGCATCTCATCTAGGTGCGCTAGATGAACCACGTGAAGAACATGATGTTGGAGCCGAACCCAAAAACGATGTATGGAGGATCTATCCCGAAGATGGAAGGACTAAGCAAGTGCTAGGACCAGAGATGTCACCATGACGGTGCAAGCTAATGGAACTGACTTGTGTCGGATCCCAGGCAAGCCCCAGAGCATTCTAAGTCTCCTACTTTATAAAAGCAATTATTCCTATATATGAGTTTATATATTGTTGCATTAAGTTGTAGGAGTTGATTGAAACTGTTGATGCATTTATTACTATCCTTGCCTACCTTATTACCTTATTACCCTGTTAGGTTGGGATCGAATAACTGCTTAGCCTTGCTTAGACCGGTAGCGATCGGTGATATCCGGTCACCTACATTTATAGGTGGTTACTGGAAGAATTAGCTATGGAAAGAATGATATCCTGGAATTAACCATGTGTGATGGATAATTGGAGACCGGACGGAAAAAATTGGAGGCAACCAGACAGGGTTCTGGGGTGCTGTTAGTTTCCATCTGTGTCGATTAAGGACCGACCATTGCTCGTCCCTCTTGTCATGTTGAACGCATGCCTTACATTTAGCTGGCCGAAGAAAGTACCATTCGACCGTGAAGCTGGGAGATTATTCGGGCCGAGTAGATTGCCCGCAGCGCACTGTACCGGAGCAGGTGTGGTAGGACACGGGGGCGCGATGATAAGACCAAAGGGCAGTCGGTCGGCCCCCGGGTACATGTGGTTCCTGACAAACTCGAGATTCTTGGATAGTTGACTCGGTGACCGATACCTCACTTTAGCGGGTGAGTGAGGTTTGTGTAAGAAATAAATCACCAGCTGGTTAGGAATCGATTTGAATCGCCATCGCTCCTGGATAGTGAGCACTTGACTCGAGTTATGGCATTGTAGTAATTATTATGGAACAATGATGGTTATCTGGATGGTATGGGATATGCTAAATCTAAATTGATGACTGAATGATATTGGTTAATCAAGTGATTGCTATAGTACAGGTGCTTACCTAGATGGATAGGTCATAAGAAAGATGATGCAAAGTGCTTAAAATGGTTTCTTCATGGTAGCTTATGCTTTTCGCAAATGAGTCAGCTAGCCCACTAAAGAAAGCCTTGCATAATCCTTGGTGTCGCTTTATTTTGGTTTAAGACGGGTAAGTCTGGCTGAGTACATTCGAGTACTCAGGGTTTATCCCACCTTGTTGCAGGTGATGTTCTCGACCTGTTGATGATGGTGGCTAACCACCGGTGGGCTCGGTGATTCTATACTTACTTCTCATCTATATGCTTTTGTCAGATGATGTCACTTATGCTAGCAATGTATTTGGAACTTATATTAATGTAATCATTTAAAAGCTATGTGGTTTTCACTAAGCGGTTTTGAAACCCAAACTTGTACTATTATTTGTTAACCCCTTTGTAATATTATTTTCGCTGCAACCCGATGTATGTGATGTGTATTTGCTTAATCACACGATCTTGGTTGTGATGTTGATTTACCGCGGTCTTTTGGGACACTCGGCGGACTACCGGGTTTATATGAGTGAAAGTATGGGTGTGTCAACGTGTTAGCGGGGACAACCATACTTGATCTTGTATAAATTGGGCGGTTCTGTCACAGCTGGTATCAGAGCAAGATTAAGCATAATACTATCATATACATAGTTTTAAAAACAAAGTTTTGGTTTTAAAACTCCTATTTTGACTAAAACTTTAGCTACAGGCAAATTTGTCAAAACTTATTTGCAAAACTATGCTAGCGACATCCTCCTTTATGCCCAGTTAAGGACTATTAGGTGGCTATCTAAGTACTAACTGTGGGGGTTTACTTCTTGCAAATTTTATTTTCGTCGTCCATACGGTGTGCTATTGTATGGATGTCATTCACTTGAATGGTAATGTATGGATCAATTGCCTCTACGCCCAGGTAAGTGTGAGTTGTGAGAGCATGACCGTCCAACTATCGGTCTAGGGGAGAGTTAGTTGTGGTTACTGGAATATTTATATGTTACACACATGTATATATGAAGGTACTTAATTGTGGGTATATTTATCGGGTAGCTATGGATATCGAAGTATATACATCTGGGGATGTATATATGGAGAGTATCTTAGTTTACTGCTTTCATTGTGTGCTTATTTATCTCTTTGTGGGGATGGGCTGCAATGAATTTGCCTACAGGTATGCTAACCACGAATGCGTAGATGGAATATAGCTGACGACTAGCTATATATCGAGAGAGTACGTGTTATGCCACCGACATAGAACGTGATTGCCGCCTTAGGCTGGCAATTTCATGAGGATGAATAGGACAAGCATGCATCATGATTGTGCTTGTGCATAAATATGCTTCCCTTCCTTTGTTCTAAGTACTAAGTAACTTGTGGTCGATGTATTGCACTATCTTCCTTGTGTGGAGTTAAACAAGAATGCCTTGTTCCATGTTGTTTGAATAGGAAGTGCTTGAGAAAAGTGTGTGCTTAGCCTTGCTAGAAATAATTGTGGTTACATGCTTAACCTATAATGTCCTCCAGTTTAGCCAAGTCGTGGGTATGTATGCTTGTTATCTAATTAGTGCCATAGTTATCACCCCTTTTGTCCTCGGTAAGCATACGAGTGTTGGAGAGCGCTATCCTAGAACCACGTCCAAGTTTTGGTAATCTCATGGTTGTCATTTTCAATTAAGTTCTCTCTTAGGAGCCTGAGCCTGTACATGTGGTTGCTAGCCCTTTAACGTTGTGCTACGAAGACCTTTATCCATGCCTTTGCTTGACCTTCGACCCAAGCTTAGCCCCCTTCTTTGCTCGCATGTTTTGTGGTTGTCCCGCTCCTATGTGGGAGGACCTTGCTCAAAAATCCTTGTTAGATCTCATTGCTCCTTCTTCTACTGATGATCTGGTGCAACGCTAATCGCTATCTACTCTGCTTTGGAACCTTTTCCTTGCAGATCATGTCGTTGCCTTATCAACTAAATCCTTAGTCAGTGCCTTGGCTCTGTCCCTTGAATTTTGTTTATTTTGTCTCCAACCTTCCCACGTCCCGGGATGTCTATCAGTCTTGGTCTCATGTTGTTGCTCAACATGACCGGATCTTATGATATTCTTTCTTCTAGTAATCACCTTGGTAGACACGAGGCGTGCGTGGAATTTAAACAAGAATCTCATACTTAGTTGTCTTTGGCAATTAAGTTATGTTCTTTTACGTTGTGTTTTGATCTTTAGATCGCCTCCTTGTTGATTCCTAACCTTGTGACTATCCTTGTTTGCTATCCCTCTTTTGCACAATGCTTGTTCTTACAATCTAATTGGTGCCACTGGAAATTTCACTTTGGTTGTCAGTTCAGTAATGGTGTTACGATTAACATTCTATGGTGCCGCGACAAAACCGAGAGCCTCCTGTGGGCGCGCACACAAGGTTGTGCTGCTCGGCATGCGCTGGTATCGAGGTTCCTAGTCATGATCCATTGTCAAACTGCACCGATGTGTTATTTTCACGTGAGCTCTTCCTTGGTTATCTCTCCTTATCATGTCAAGCGATCTATATGTTGAACTAGATGCAATAGGACTCCCTTGTGAAGTCGTCCAACGGTTAACCTTTGAAGAACAGGTCACTAACAGGAACATAAACAGACTGCAAGAGGGTAGACAGGTGACTCTACTCGACGTGATTGTCCCTATAATGACGTCGGTCATCCAGTGAGCAACTTATGTCATTTTCGTTGGATCAGAAAGGTGCACCACACTTAAGGTTGAACAAGTTATCAGTCGGATGATAAATGGACCAGGAGATTATGTGCTGTAATAGGTCACTTGGTATATATGAGTTCCTGTCCAAGTTCTCAATCTTTAGGTGCATAAGGATCATGTAGACGAACCGACCTTCTTTGGTGTGACCCCTTTCTACTGACTTCAATGGCGACCATCTGTAGGCTTCGACCACAATTTTTATTATCAAGAGTGAAGATTTGGAACCTTTTTAGTGTTGAGGGACAACTGATTTATTACCAGTAGGAAAGTTAGTCTTTAGTTAGGTAACGACTATTTGGTAACTATGAAGGCCAGATCTCACAGAACAATGTTGATCAAGGAAACCGCAAACCTGGCCATGCGAAAATAGCCCACAAGTCCAATGCTTGTGCATAGTCAAGTTGGTGTCTAGAACGATGGTTGAAGTGTTACCAGAGAAGCATGTGAGGAAAACTCTAGCCTCCATCCTCAGCTAGAGAAAGACTGCTGCTGCTATGAGAAAGGTTAGAGAGTGCAAAACACACACCTCAATGTGTGAAGCAAAGAAAAGGGAGAACACAAAATCTGTCCAGATTTTGTGGCACTAAACCGGTTATCTTCAAGCCGGCGGTTAGTGACTCAAACGAAGTTGGATTGACCCCAAACTTGGTGATCTCATTCCTCACTTAGGACCCTTCAATGTCTTAAGTTGGTTTGAGTATTGGTTGAGTAAAACATCGGATTTGAGAGATCTCTTGTCGGCTCGGTTTGCTGCCATTTCAGAACAGAGCAGTTTTGGTAGATGAATTGTTTGGATGGTCAAACGGTGTCCATTTGAGTTGAATTTTGGTGAGTAGTTAGAAGACCCATGGATCTACATGTCCACAAAAATTTGTGCATATTGAAGCAGTAGTTTGTGAGATATGAATAGAAAACAAAAGGGTACAGAATCTTCAATTTCGCTGTGACTGCTATCATCCTTTGCATTAGACGGTTGTGTTTGTAATTCATGCCAAGAAATTACAACTTGTAGGTGTATCGCTGTTAGACAACCCTCCATGCCCTAGAGAAGACTCCTTGCACCCATGTTTGTGCCGTACCTTTGTCCTCTCGTATCGATAATAGTTGAGCAGTTAAGATGTTCTACAAGTCAACTTGTGCCGTTGCAAGTCAAAAATAGATTGGAAGGGTGTCAAACCGCAGATTTTTGGATTATGGTTTTTGAGATATTGATAGGCCTTAGAATGGAAGCCTTGATGACAAATGTAGTAAGAAAGCTGGTTTTGCTACGATGCAAGTCAACCCAACTTGCTATGCAACTGCACCATGAAGGCAAATTGTACTCAACCTGCTTGGTAGTGAACTAGTCCCTAGTTTTGTGAATTACTTGCAACTTGTGTTGTCCTCCAAGCCTCGCTAACATTCTTCTACGTCAATGGTTCTCCAATGCTAACATGCCTTTGGTACCTTATATGTGTTTTTACCCAAGAGGTTGCATCAGATTCAACCCAGATCACTGTTGCAACTTGGATACGAAGGCTTCCTAAGGAATGATCATCGAGAACATTGAGCCGATAGAGTCAGCTATTACGTTTACCACTCACTCGGCCGACTCAGACCATACAATATTGTTATCAGAGAAAGAGAACTGCACACATGGAACCATTGCAACGAGTATCCTTCAGAAGATTATGATCTAGTGCAAAGTCCGTATGGTATGTGCTGTACCCACTAGGGAAGTACATGCTACAAGTATTTAGTCTATGTTTGTATCGCTCTTCGTACATCGAGGACGAAGTACGTAGGACATTGCTATCTTAGATTCCTCCCAAAGTAACAATACTTCATGAAGGCCAACAAAGGGAATTCTTCAGACAAAACTTACTATGAAGGACAAGTATCAGAAAGTGTCTTGACCAAATTAGCCTCTCTTATGCTAGAAGCTATGTAGCCTAAAGCTATCGCTGATATTGGAAACTGGTAGCATGTCTCTCTTCCATAAGAGTCTTTCGTCCTGAATCTCGGGACGCGATTCTTTTAAGGGGGGAGGGCTGTAACACCCCAGGTGTTTGCCACCAATTAAGCAATGGGTTTGAGCTCAAACATGGCATATTAAGTGATGATGAAGATGCCAAGGTCCAACCTATAAAAATGAGCCCCAACCTAAACTTGGATATTGCACATTTGCTCGCCTATAGACCCCTTTTCAAGATATATGCTTGGGTGGTGTGATTGGGATATCTTCATGTGTCTCACATCAATACCCATCTATATTGGGCACTCGAAAAGTTTCATGAAGTTTGGAATCAAAAAGTCACATGAAATGATAAGTTATATCCTTGTTGGAATGATTTTACTAAGTGCTTGAATTGCACTATTAAGTGAATGAGAACATGAGATGTCAACCAAACCTTGAAACCTTGCCAAAATGACTCTAGATGAACTCTACAACAAAAGTCATGAAAGGTTCATGTTGGGCAAATGCCAAGAAAATGCTCCAATGGATCAAAAAGGATAATTTAAGCTTCATCGTGATCCTACTTTGGTTAAAGTAGAACAGTAGGTTCTATACCAGTTTTGAGGTTGGACCTTAAATGAAAGTTGTAGTCCATATCATGTAGAACAAACTTTGTTTTTGGACTAAGAGCTAGATCAACTTGGAAATAAGTCAAACAGAGGCTCGAAGTTGGAACCTGCTGCTGATTTCAGCACTTAGAAATATTCTAAGTCTAGAAATTCATCGCCATCGGCATTGACGTATCGCGTTCTCCAAATTTCGTTAAGTAACTTGACTTGACCCCAAAATGGAAGTTGGAGCTAAGTTCATGGAGAAGGGCATGTAAAAAGATGGCACCAGTTTGACCTCGTTTTCACCATCAATTTGAACGTTTGCTTGTCGCTGTCAATACGCTGACACTAGCAGTTTGGGGCTTAATTAACCACTGATCCTCTGTCCTAATGACTAGGCACCCTTAACGAGTTTGGTAGACCATTAGGAGGGCAACAACTTTGGTATAGGCCCACGGATCCGAAACTACCGGGAATATGCTAAAAACGCGTCTGAACTCGGGCTCCATCGCGCGCGCCAGGTGTTCGATGGCGGGCCCCATAGGGGACACGCGGATGCCATGCTCGCCGCCGCTGCTCCACATGTTGTGGACGCCTTGCGCCCTGCTACCGATGAGGAGGGGCACCAGCACGCACTCTCCATCTCCCTCTCCACTCCCTGCTCGCTCCCTCTCGCGCTCTCCTCGCTCCCGTGCAGCCATCCGCCATGGCCAGCGACTCAAGCTCGCTGTCGCCGCGTCCTCGCCGCTCCAAGCCCCCACGGCCGCAGCCACGTGCACCACCGCCCTTGTCTCGCCATGCTGCACCTCGCGCGCACGCTCGCCTAAGCCATCGGCCACCGGAGCACCGCCGCCGGTAAGCCGCCGCCTCCGGTCGAGCTCTGGGCTGCCACCGCGTTCCCTTGCCTACGGCCGCCCTCCACCCAAATGGACCACAGGACCGCCTTCCTCTCACCACGCCGTGCCTCTGGACCTCCTTGACCGGTGCCTTTGGCCGTTGTTGCTCCTCGCCGTCGGAGCAGCCGCCGTCGCCGCCGCGGCTACTGTGGTCGCGCCACCACAGGCCGCGTCGGGCCAAGCTAGGCAGCCCAGCGTGTGCGCGCGAGACCCCTGGTCCTCCCCGCCACTCCACCGCCGCCATCGACGACCACAGCCGGCCAGAGCCGCGAGCCGGCCGCTCCTCTGCTCCACCGTCGGGAGGAAGAAGAAGAAGGATCGCGCGCAAAAATAGAAGTTTCTCCAGGGGGTCAAGTGAATAGACTGTGACTCTTATGAATAGTGCAGTAAAGGATCTGGTTGTTCGGGTTTTATTTGTGGAAACTTCAGGGACCCCAGTGCAAGATTTAGATTCCTTTTCTTTTGATTTTGGCAGATTTGAATGCTCCGCTTTAAAAATTCGTAGTAATTTGTAGAAAATTCGTAAAATAGTAAATAAGGACTTTTTGGAATCCTTGTGAAATTCTCTATGCACTAGATCTATAATAGGGCATGTTTTAGTTTAAATATTTTGCTGTAAAAATAGATCTATGCAGCTAGGTTCCTGTTACTTGCCATGTCTTGTCTTTTTCATAACTGCAGTTTTTATGCTCAAATAAATGTGAAAATTTTGTGGAGTGCTACTAAGGTGATTGTTGTTGTCTGGTAAAAATTTCAGGAGTTTAGGATTTATAGTTTAAGAGTTATAAAAATAACAAATGCCCTGTATTGCTTTGCTTCTACTCTGAACAGTTCTGTATGTTTGAATTAATTGGCTCAGTTAAGCTATGAATCATGACTTGGTGAAAATACATAAGTTGTGGTACTTGTCTTAAGCTTTCCAAAAAGTTAAATATCATGATTTTTGGCTAAGTAGATCTTAAGTTATACTTGCTTAAATCTCTGTGGCTGTTTCTACCCAAAACCAGAGAGGGTTTCCTTGTTCTTATTGTGGGGCCTTCTTAGTGGTAGAATTAGCTTTAGGTGTCTACAAAAAAGTTGTTTATAATTTGCTAAGCTTTCTAAAAAGTCTAGAACCACATTTATTGGACCTGTATAACTCCATTTACAGCTGTTTAAAGTGGCATGTCAGTTTCTGTCTATGTTTTGGACAGAGGTGCAATTATTGGATTAATTGACCCTTCTAACTATAAAATCATATTAATATGAGAATAACAAAGTTGTAGATAATTCATGTATCTAGCTTCTGTTAAAATTTGGTGGTATTTGGCCTTGTGGTTTGTGAGTTATGCCTGTTTGAAGTTGGATTTCAGAAATGGCTGCTTTCTGTCAATTGTGGATCAGTTTCTGTAAATGGGTATAATTGACTTAGTTAACTTGAGAATCATGATAACATGATTAAAGATGAATTGTAGAAAATTCCATAAGCTTTCCAGATTGTCTTGTTGCATGTCTTTTGGATTAGTACAACTCCTGTTATGAGTAAAATTAGCTGCTGCTGTTGCAGCCTTGACTCTGTGATTGCTGTGAATAACTTGTTTGCTTGATATGAGTTGATGTGAGTAGCTTGCTCTCTATAGTTAGGGGTGTGAGGTTAGTTAAATAGCTATTGGTGTCTATGTCTTGCATAATCTTGTGTTTGTCTTGAATGTTTATGTGATGCATCTTGTGTTACAATTCATCACATTCATACACATGCATCTTGCATCTCATCTAGGTGCGCTAGATGAACCACGTGAAGAACATGATGTTGGAGCCGAACCCGAAGACGATGTATGGAGGATCTATCCCGAAGATGGAAGGACTAAGCAAGTGCTAGGACCAGAGATGTCACCATGACGGTGCAAGCTAACGGAACTGACTTGTGTCGGATCCCAGGCAAGCCCCGGAGCATTCTAAGTCTCCGACTTTATAAAAGCAATTATTCCTATATATGAGTTTATATATTGTTGCATTAAGTTGTAGGAGTTGATTGAAACCATTGATGCATTTATTACTATCCTTGCCTACCTTATTACCTTATTACCCTGTTAGGTCGGGATCGAATAACTGCTTAGCCTTGCTTAGACCGGTAGCGATCGGTGATATCCGGTCACCCACATTTATAGGTGGTTACTGGAAGAATTAGCTATGGAAAGAATGATATCCTGGAATTAACCATGTGTGATGGATAATTGGAGACCGGACGGAAAAAATTGGAGGCAACCAGACAGGGTTCTAGGGTGCTGTTAGTTTCCATCTGTGTCGATTAAGGACCGACCGTTGCTCGTCCCTCTTGTCATGTTGAACGCATGCCTTACATTTAGCTGACCGAAGAAAGTACCATTCAACCGCGAAGCTGGGAGATTATTCGGGCCGAGTAGATTGCCCGCAACGCACTGTACCGGAGCAGGTGTGGTAGGACACGGGGGCGCGATGATAAGACCAAAGGGCAGTCGGTCGGCCCCCGGGTACATGTGGTTCCTGGCAAACTTGAGATTCCTGGATAGTTGACTCGGTGACCGATACCTCACTTTAGCGGGTGAGTGAGGTTTGTGTAAGGAATAAATTACCAGCTGGTTAGGAATCGATTCGAATCGCCATCGCTCCTGGATAGTGAGCACTTGACTCGAGTTACGGCATCGTAGTAATTATTATGGAACAATGATGGTTATCTAGATGGTATGGGATATGCTAAATCTAAATTGGTAACTGGATGATATTGGTTAATCAAGTGATTGCTATAGTACAGGTGCTTACCTAGATGGATAGGTCATAAGAAAGATGATGCAAAGTGCTTAAAATGGTTTCTTCATGGTAGCTTATGCTTTTCGCAAACGAGTCAGCTAGCCCACTAAAGAAAGCCTTGCATAATCCTTGGTGTCGCTTTATTTTGGTTTAAGACGGGTAAGTCTGGCTAATTACATTCGAGTACTCAGGGTTTATCCCACCTTGTTGCAGGTGATGTTCTCGACCTATTGATGATGGTGGCTAACCGCCGGTGGGCTCGGTGATTCTGTACTTACTTCTCATCTATATGCTTTTGTCGGATGATGTCACTTATGCTAGCAATGTATTTGGAACTTATATTAATGTAATCATTTGAAAGCTATGTGGTTTTCACTAAGCGGTTTTGAAACCCAAACTTGTACTATTATTTGTTAACCCCTTTGTAATATTATTTCCGCTGCAACCCGATGTATGTGATGTGTATTTGCTTAATCACGCAATCTTGGTTGTGATATTGATTTACCGAGGTCTTTTGGGACATTCGGCGGACTACCGGGTTTATATGAGTGAAAGTATGGGTATGTCAACGTGTTAGTAGGGACAACCGTACTTGATCTTATATAAATTGGACGGTTCTGTCATAGAAGTGGCATTGGGTATATGGCAAACAAAGAGAAGAAGGCTCAAGCTCAACAACAATAAAAGCCAAAGTCAAAGAAGTGTTTTGAGTGTAGACAAGAAGGCCACTTTGCCCATGAGTGCCAAACTCCACCACCACAATCATTGTCCAAGCATGCTAGACCTTTTGCCTTCAATGCTCATTACATGCTTAGAAAGGATTCTAGTGAAAAGATGAAAGTCATGTTCTTAGGACCTCCAAACAAGAATAGGCCTAAGAAAATTTAGGTTGCAAAGTCACCTGTTGACAAGGTGAAGGGCCCTCAACAAGTTTGGGTTCCTAAAGCTTGATCTCTTATGTGTAGGTGAACTACAAGACCGGTGAAAGTCATTGGGTTATTGATAGTCATTGCACACAACATATGACCGGTGATCCTCGTATGTTCATCTCATTAGATGAAAAAGTAGATGGACAAGAAAGAATCACATTTGGAGATAATTCTAAGGGCAAGGTTAAAGGATTAGGCAAAGTGGCAATATCAAATGATCATTCTATCTCAAATGTACTCTATGTTGCTTTATTGAGCTTTAACTTGCTATCCGTTGGATAATTGTGTGATCTTGGCTTCCAATGCTTGTTCACCGAGAAGGAAGTTGTTGTATCTAAGAAGGATGATGATCAAGTGATATTCAAAGGATTTAGATACAACAACCTATACTTAGTGGATTTCACCTTTGAAGATGCTAACTTGAAAACATGTCTATTCACCAAAACAACACTTGGGTGGCTATGGCATAGAAGACTTGCTCATGTTGGGATGAGCTCACTTAAGAAGCTAATGAAGAATGATTTGGTGAGAGGGTTGAAGGATGTGAAGTTTGAAAAGGACAAGCTTTGTAGTGCATGTCAAGCCAGCAAGCAAGTTGCAAATACTCATCCAACAAAAGCTTTTATGTCAACCACAAGAGTGCTAGAACTCCTTCACATGGACTTATTTGGACCAACAACATACAAGAGTTTGGGAGGAAATCTTTATTGTCTTGTGATTATTGATGACTATTCAAGATACACATGGGTATTAATTCTTCATGACAAATTCGAAGTTGCATCTTGCTTCAAGAAGTTTGCCAAAAGAGCACAAAATTAATTTGAAGTGAAGCTCAAGAAGATTAGAAGTGACAACGGCAAAGAATTTGACAACACAAACATAGAAGCCTATTGTGATAAAGTTGAGATCAAGCATGAGGTCTCCGCAACATATACTCCTCAACAAAATAGTATAGTTGAAAGAAAGAACCGGACATTGATCACTCTTGCAAGAACAATGCTAGATGAGTACAACACCCTGAAGCTCTACGGGCGGAAGCTATCAACATCGCATGCTATGCATCCAACCGTCTATTCCTTTAAAAGTTCCTTGGCAAGACACCTTATGAGTTGCTCAATGGAAAGAAGCCGGACGTCTCCTTCTTTAGGGTGTTTGGCTGCAAATGCTATATCTACAAGAAGCGGCAACACCTAGAGAAGTTTCAAAGACATTATGATATTGGTTTTCTTGTTGGTTATTCATCAAAGCCCAAAGCATATAGAGTATTTAATCATGTCACCGGCTTGGTTGAAGAAACATATGATGTGGAGTTTGATGAATCTAATGGCTCCCAAGGAGCACATAAGAATCTTGATGATGTAGGTGATGAACCATTGAGGGAGGCTATGAAGAACATTCTGGTTGGAGACATCAAGCCTAAAGATGATGTACAAGTAATTGATCCACCTTCTTCATCAAATGTGCCACAAAATGATGATAAAGATGAGAGAGTAGAAAATGAAGACACTCATGTCTCCCATGATCAAATGGTGGTACAAACACAAGATGTTTATGCTCCACAACCTCCTCCTCAAGTGGTCAATAGAAGAAACACACATCTACTATAAGATCATCCACAAGATCTCATCATAGGGAGTACATCAAAGGGTGTAATGACTCGCTCACAAAAACTTGCTTCATTTATTGCACATCACTCTTTTATCTCTTGTTTTGAGCCTACTATGGTAGAAGAAGCTCTTCAAGATCTGGATTGGATAAATGCCATGCATGAAGAGTTGAACAACTTCACCCGCAATGAAGTTTAGACTCTTGAAGAACGGCCAAAAGGTGCAAGAGTCATTGGAACAAAGTGGGTTTTCGCAACAAGCAAGATGATCAAGGCATAGTTGTGAGGAACAAGGCAAGACTAGTTACAAAGGGGTTCTCTCAAGTTGAAAGTTTGGATTTTAGAGAGACCTTTGCACCAGTTGCAAGACTAGAAGTCATTCGTATCCTCCTTGCATATGCATCACATCATGACATGAATCTGTATCAAATAGATGTGAAAAGTGCATTTTTAAATGGCTTTATTAATGAACTAGTCTATGTTGATCAACCTCCTGGATTTGAAGACCCTAGATATCCTAATCATGTTTATAGGTTATCCAAGACGTTATATGGGCTTAAGCAAGCCCCAAGAGCTTGGTATGAGCGCCTTCTGGACTTCCTTATTATGAAGGGCTTCACTATTGAGAAGGTCGACACCACACTATTTACCAAGAAGCTTGATGGATATATCTTCATTTGTCAAGTGTATGTTGATGATATCATCTTTAGATCATCAAATGAAATTTTTTGCAAAGAGTTTGGTGAATTAATGTCGAAAGAGTTCGAGATGTCAATGATTGGAGAGCTTACATTCTTTCTTGGTTTTCAAGTCAAGCAAATAAGAGAAGGAATTTTTATCTCTCAAGAGAAATATACAAATGATCTTCTCAAGAGATTCAAGATGGATGAATGTAAGCCAATCAAGATATTAATGCCAACTAATAGACATCTGGACCTAGATGAGGGAGGTAACACGGTTGATCAAACTCTATACCACTCTATGATTGGTAGCTTGTTATATTTAACCGTATCTAGGCCCGATATCATGTTTAGTGTGTGTATGTGTGCTAGATTTCAAGCTAATCCTAAGAAAACTCATTTAATTACCGTTAAAAGAATCCTTAAGCACACACACCAAGCATTGGCCTTTAGTATCCTAAAGGAGCTATATTTGAATTAGTTGGCTATTTCGATTCGGATTATGCCGGTTGCAAAGTGGATAGAAAAAACACATCCGGAGGGTGCCATTTACTTGGTAGATCATTTGTGTCTTGGTCCTCCAAGAAATAAAATAGTGTGGCCTTGTCCACCGCCGAAGCGGAATACATTGCCGCGGGTGCTTGTTGTGCACAAATTCTTTATATAAAACAAACTTTGCTAGACTATGATGTAGTTCTAGAAAAGTACCTCTTTTGTGCGACAATGAAAGTGTAGTAAAACTTGTAAATAATCCGGTTCAACACTCACGCACCAAGCACATTGATATCCGCCATCACTTTCTTATAGATCATGTTGCAAAGAATAATATTTTATTAGAAGGTGTAAGGACCGAGGATCAATTGGTGGATATCTTCACTAAACCGCTAAATGAGGCGACTTTTTGTCGATTGCGAAATGAGCTCAATGTTCTTGATTTTAGTAACTTCACTAAAAAATGAGTTTGTGTTGTCTCTTGCATTGCATTGTAATATACAACATATTTACTCTTTATGGTAATGCATATAGGACTTGTCTAACATGGTTAAGATAATCGCCGAAAAGCGTGTGAAGAAGCTTAACCTTGGATCGAACTTGACAAGCAACTAGATTTACTTTCAAGTATTGCATTGCATATGCATGAATATTGCTTTGTCGTTTATCTTCAATTGCTCTCTTATTGCCTATTTTCTTAAAAAGAATTATAGCCTAAGGCAAAATATTTTGAAAATTTTGAGGGTTTGAGAGAGGTCACTCACATCAGTCCCAATTGGTGTTTATTTGGATCTTATTGAAGTTGGGACTTGATTGGGAACAGGCAGCACGAATGCCTTTGAAGATTTGCTAGAAAAAGAGTGACCGGACGCTGCACCGGACTCTGAAGTCCAGCGTCCGGTCAGTTCACAGGAGGTGAACTGCTGCCGAGAAGGAATGACCGGACGCTGAAACAGTGCTTTCCCAGTGTCCGGTCAGATGGCGATCCAACGTCCGGTTGATCGAAGATGAAGGAGACTGCTTGCACCGGACTCTGGCTGTGTCCGGACGGTGTTCACCGGACGTGTCCGGTTGCGATTCTAGGGGTTTTGGACCTCTCTGGAATCGACCGGACGCTGGGTGGCAGCGTCCGGTCGCTACCACCGGAGCGTCCGGTCAGTAGAAAACGTGCGGTTTCAGGACTTCTTCTTTATTTCCTTTTCTGTCTCATCGGGGGCCACCCATATAATCCAACCGCCGTGACCTAAGGCCGCATCCACGCCGTCTTCGCCGTCTCGAGCCACCGTGCCGCGCCCTAGCCGTCGCATCTTCTCCAGCGCCAGCGCTACCTGTGCTGCGGCCTGGCTTTCCAGAGGTGTCAGGGTGCTTCTCGCTGGGTGGCCCTGGATAGAGATATCTAGGAGTGTGGGACCTCGTCTTCACCTGATCTAGAAGTATCTTGAGGTGAGCCTATCTCTCATCTAGCTTCCTGTTCCTCTCCTAATGTTGTTGTGCTTTTGATCTCTCCAATGTACTTTGCTGCCCATGATTTCTTGAACTAGGCCTAGTGCTTCAATTCATAATTATATTTAGTCAATCCGCTTCGAGCACTGGGTTGTCAGTGGATTTAATATCGATTCCTAAATAAAGTGCCATATAGCCTTATGTGCAGATTCAAAGAACACATCGTCAGTCATGATAAAAGCACGCCTACACTAAGTCTTTTGGTCGGATATTTTTTTTTGTGTTCTAGATTTACATACAGGCCTGAACACAACGGCAGTTGATTTCATTACATCTTGTTACATCAGTTACTGCTGTAGACAAAGGAGGAGGTCCAGAAGTTAAACCCAAAATCATCTACCCAAGAAAGGAGGAACATCTAGCAACTGTTGAAAGGAGAAACTACTTCAGTCTTCTTTTACTGCTGAGTTAGAAACTGGTACAGTCTTCTACTGAGAATACTAGCCTGAGAAATGGAGCCAAGTGAGTAGTGTAGCTAGTTCAATCTTCTCTTATTGCTACTGGGCAAAGTCTGCACCAATTTCCTTTCTTATTGGCCAATCCTTTTTGGAATGAGTATAAGGCTACTCACAATTTACAAGGACAACATGTATGCATGAGTAGTTTATCTGTCAACAGTCATGCAGATGGTGCGTAATGCCCGTTTTTAATAATAAATGTTCTAAACAACATTATTCTTGGAAGTAAATGACTCCCTTAGCTGTTCAGGTGGTGCATGTTCCTGACTGACGAGCCTATTAAGCTCAATTTTGTTTCATTCCTCACCCAACTTAGGCATTCATTTTGTGATTGCTCCAGATCTAGCTGGGGTTAAGGTTGCTCACCTCTACTAAAAAATCGATTCCATCAGCGAAATTGGCCCCGAAATAATATATCTGATTAGCTCTCAAGGAATCACTGAAGGTACTACGGCCCCGTTCGGTTTACCCCATATTCGCCTTGTTCGACTTCTTTTTTTCAGCCGGAACCATGTTTTTCTCTCCCAACAATTCAGTCAGAACAGTGTTCTTAACCAGTTTCAGCCAAAATTCTACCAGCCGAACGAGGCCTACCAGTCTAGTATTGTCACGTGTGACACACTATCAGAAATGTGACAATGTGTCTGCTCGAGAGCATGGAAACGCCTAGCTGATTACAGGTGCTAATCAAGTGGAGTGCAAGTGTGCAACTGTACCATGTTGGCAGTAGAATTGTCTGATGATTTGTTAGAGCAAAGATGAGAAAGCATAGCAGCCCCTACGCGCTGAGAAAGCATAGCTGCCCCTGCAGTCCTTACTCTATTGGTGGTACTTGTCGGTGAGCTGCAATTTGATTGCCCACGGATGTATATTTTCTTTTTTCTGTACTTTGAATCTTGTGTTTGAACTCACGTGTGAACCAATGATCTTTGAATGTCACCATTTTGTTTGGATAGTAGAGATCCCTGTCAGTGATGATACAAACTTGTGATCACATTTGTACAATTCTGAACATAACAACTCCAACATTTGCAACGAAACCGATCACGTAGTTTGCATGGTGTAATTTTATTTTATAGGAAACAAAAAAAGAATACAAATATCACATAAGATTCTTGTGTTTCCAAACTTAAATGCTTTATTCACGGCTGAGGTTTTAAAAGCCTAGCTGAATAAAGTTACAAAGTTAATAATAATTTAGAAACTTCATGTATTTATGAAAACATGGAGTAGTTATATGTACCAAAACAAGAAATCAATAACCAATAACTTCTTAATTTTTTTTAGCAACAATAACTTCTTAGTAGGAGAATGGAAATGGAAATTAATAAAATCCTGAGTTGCTTTTGTTTTGAGGGTTCCTGAGTTTCTTATGGGCCCGTGCTGGGCCTCATTGCGGAGCACGCCTTCACGTCACGGGCGCTGGCAACGGACGCGTCCGAGCGGGCCCCGCCGCCGCAGTTCGTCACCTCCCCTCCATTCTCCTCCCAAGTCCCAACCCCTCATAAAACCTCGCCGTCTCCGACCAGATTATCACTCACTCATTAGTTTAAGTGTGAGGCCATCGCGTGTGGGGAGCGGCGGCGGCGGCGGCGATGCATGCGAGGCGAGCGCTCCAGGGCTATCCCACAGAATCTGCCATCCTGCTGCTTGTTCCCACTCGCGGCGGCCGGTGATCACACCACTGAAACCAACAGCCCTTGGAACAAAAGTGGCGATGAGGAAGGGCGCCGCGGTTGGCGCTGGCCCGGCTCCCGACCGGCAGCCATCCTTGGATCCGCGTCTCCCCGGGGCCACCCCGCTCCCCGCCCCGCCGCGCCGTGTCGGATTGCGGACCCTTGGGCGGGCGACGGTGCTGCGGCGGCGGGGGCTGGGGTTGGGGACCGTCGGGGCGGGGTCCGCGGCGGGTTCTGGTCTGGGCCGTGGTCCAGCGACGCGGGTCTGAGCCGCCTTTGATGGACCTTTTTCGAGCCTTTGGTTGCGAATGCATCGTTTTGGTATGCATGCTCTCTGTATATCTGACTCTTCCTTGTCCTCGCCGTCGTCGTCGTTCTCTTGAATGCTACTCTAGATTGCATTATCTCCGTGACGGATGTAGTAGTATGTATGTTCGCACATTCCCTGAACCCAAACCCTAGATCGAATCGGGGGCAGTGCGCGGTCCATTCTCCGGAGCGGCCGTCGCTTCAGGTGCCCATCCTACGGTGCCGCCTCGCCGCTGTTACATTGCTTGGCATCGGTGGCGGCAGGGGCTGGGAACCGTGCGGAGCCGCCTACGCGGCTTCCGAGTCGGGTTTGGTCTGCTGCGCTGCGCTCCCTCTCCCTCCCTCCCTCCCTCCCTCCATCCATCCATCTCCCTCAATCTCTCTCCCTCCCTCCCGGCGCGCCGGTGTGCGGTGGCGCGGGTGCGCCGGGGTGCCGGGGTGGGGTCGGTGGCGAGGAAGAAAGGGTATATTGCAGCTTGGATAGCTCGGCTGCTGGTGCTGTAAAGAGCACACACACTGCTGGCTGATGGTGCTCCCGTTAAAATTTCGGACAAGACAACCTGAGGGGACTGTTCTTGGTTGCTGGGCGTCGAGAAGCGGTGGCGTCTGCTGCAGCAGAGCTGCCCCTAAATAGTTGGTGATTTGAGGAGTGGTATTGGGTTGGGTAGTATTAGGGGCCCCAGAGGGCTGGATATAACAAAGGATATGGGACATAATGCAGGATCACTGGTATCCGTCTGTATCTGATCCGGTTTCATCCCTACTTGGGAGGCACACACCTCGCTCAGTCGCTCACATCGCTAGCAAGGGAGAGAAGATAGTGGCGGGCATCGCTCAGCTGCTGGTGCTGTAAAGAGCACACACACTGATCATCTGCTGGTGCTGTAAAGAGATGCGCCAGCCTACCAGGGCTCTCTCTCTCTCTCTCTCTCTCCCTCCCTCCCTCCCTCTCTCTCTTTCTCGCGTGGTGACGACTGGGAAGCCATGCCACCATATGTCAGGAGCCCAGGTCTTGGTCTTAACCGGGCACTTTGCCGGCGACGAGCACCCACCAGGTGTGCCCACCCCTCTTCCCTTGCAGGGGCGCGTCCAGAAAAGGACATGGGTGTGCACATGTTCACCTGATAATCTTGCAGGGGCGCGGTCCCATTTACATGTATACACTTGTAATTAAACCAGATCCGAATACAAGTAGCCAAATAGCTTAAATTCCTCGTATCCTGTTTTCTGACTTGGGTGAAAGTATCCGGTGACCGGTGTAAGTGAAATTTACTTGAGGGCCATGTTGGACATGGTAATGGGACCGAATATGTGAAATGGAGTGCTGACGAACGGCGATGATGCTCAACCTTTTTGGAATTGCATGCCATTGAGCAATCAAGGAAGCTGCAAGTATCTAATTAGAGCTGATCCTCTCCTGTCTGGAAGCCTATTTAGTCATCCCTTTTTGTTTGTGGTTCTGCCTAGGATGGTCATTCGGATATGTGACAACCAGCACAGTTCCACTCACATTAGGATGAGTAAATTGGGCAGCAAGAGAAGGGAGGGCTTGGTTACTATGATTGAGCAAAGGTGATGCTGAGCCCTTTTAGTATGGTTTATGCTGCGATGCTTTATGACTCTGTTTTTGTTTCATACTACTCTTGAGTTTCTATGATGGTTCAACTTTCCATTAGAGAGCTTCTGCACTCCATCTTCTGAGCTGGTACCTGGGATATTTTATTCTGTTTGCTGCTTAACTAGCATGGCTCATGCCTTACTAGTTAGTAGTTACTACCTCCATCCAAAGAAGAATGTGATTCTATCTTTGTTTGCTGCTTACATCTTAAACAGGATGCCTTGTACCTTAGAGCGTCTCTAGCAGTCACCAAAAAAAAAAATCCTAAAAGTCTTGTTTTGCAACCTTTCCATTAAAATCACCGCCCCAAGATAGGGAGTAGTGGTCGTCCGTGTATCTTTGTGTGTTTTTCCAAGCGTGGATAGATTGGGCGTTGTTGCAGCAAGTTTTTTTTTGTGCTCGTGTGTTTTTTCCAAGCGTGTATTTTGTACTCTTGTGTGCTTTTATCTGCTTGTTCTTTTGTGTTCTTTTTCATGTCCTGTTCATGCTCTACCGTGATGAAGGCTATTCTTCTTCACTTGCCTTCCTGCTGGATTTGATCCTGGGACCTCAGTCAATGTTTGTGGGACTAATATGTAAATGCCCATCAAGAAAGGAAGCCATAAAATTCCAATGTGGGGCATGTATGCCTGATAATTTTTGCAAAATGATCGAAGTTAGCAGGCATAACACGTGTATACTCTTGTAATTGGATCAGATCTGAATACAGATGGCTTAAGTTTGGGTGCTCGGTTTCGCACAGCAGGAAGGGAAGAGAAGGGATGGGCAATTGGGCATACCTGGTGGGTGCTCGTTGCCGGCGAAGGGCCCAACAAATACATGGGTACCAGCCGTAGGGTTGGCATTGTGTGCTGTGATATGCTTTGCTCCGAATGATCCTAGTCCTTCTGCTCCTCATCCTCACCACCTAGGTGCGTTTCGATGGGCAGTGCGAATGGAATCAGGATATGTGGTGAGATGAGATATAAAGGCGTGGTCTGACTTGGGCAAAGTACCCAAGTGAAAATTTATTTAGGCCAACCTTGTTGGACATGGAAATGGACTCAGACTGATGGATGGGGTGCTGATGAGGGGCGATGATGTTCAACCTTTTCTGAATTGCATGCCATTGAGCAATTGAGGCACCTGCGAGTATCTAATTAGAGCTAACCCTCTCACCTCTTGAAGCCTATTTTAATCATTCCATTTTGTTTGTGGTTCTGCCTAGGATGGTCATTCGGATATGTGACAACCAGCACAGTTCCACTTACATTGGGATGAGTAAGTTGTGCTGCAAGAGAAGGGAGGGTTTGGTTTCTATGATTGAGCAAAGGTGATGCTGAGCCCTTTTTATATGGTTTATGCTGCGATGCTTTATGACTCTTGAGTGGCTATGATGATTCAACTTTCCATTAGAGAGCTTCTGCACTCTACCATCTTCTAAGCTGGTACCTGGGATATTTTATTCCATTTGCTGCTTAACTAGGATGGCTTGTACATTACTACTTTCGTACCAAAAAGAATGCAATTCTGTCTATGCATCTGGACAAGCATTCCTTTTGGGGCAGTGGTAGCAACAAGTAACCAGTTCTGTGGCCATAAGAGCAAATATAATAACAGGCTGTAAGAGAGAGAACAAGAGCGAGAGAGATTACATTGTGCTTCCACTATAAATTGCAGTTGGTATGCTGATAATGGTTAAATCTGAGCCACTCAAGTTACCTCCTATATATTCTAGTACCACCATATGAAAACCCGCCTCCCCACCCCCGCACCACCACCACACTACTACCATGGCAGTTTAATCTGCTCTTTGAATTGGTTCAAACTTTTATTCTGTTTTTTATTTGCACTCTTGGGCGCTCTTATCTCCCTGTACTTTTGTGCTCTTTTGCATGTCCTGTTGATGCTGTATGCCTCTACCCTGATCTAAGGCTGTTCTTCACTTGCCTTCCTGCTGGATTTGAACCTGGGACCTGGGTCGATATTATTGGGACTACTATGCCAAGTCAGTTCCATCTCATAAGTTCCTACTCAAGAGCATCTCCAATGGTTCCCATAAAAATAATTGGTAAATCAATGAGTTTTTCAAGTGGCTAAAAAAAGTTGGGAGCACATTTGTTGGGTTCCTCCAACAGTTTCCAAAACCTTGCTGCTATGCATTCCTTTGTTTTTCATATATTTTATTGTCGCTTGTCTTTGGATATTCCTTTCTTGTTTGGAACTGTTCTTCAGCGGCTGTGATGTCAAATGCCCCAGCCCCATAGAGCTTTTACTCTTTAGCATGCTGAAGTGTTACCTTTGGTATTTTGCTCAATATGCTGCTAAACTTGGATGGCTTGTTCCATATACAAGTAACCAGTTTGCAACTTGGATGGCTTGTTCCATATATACAAGCAACCAGTAGTAGTAGTAGTAGTGTGTGTGTGTATATATATATATATATATCCAAATGAACAATTGTACTCAAAAGTTCATTTAGAGGGGGAAGAAGGGGGTCCATGTTTCTTCTGCGAGTATTGTGTTCATACTGGGGCAAATCTGAGCCATTCAACGTGACATTACTCTTTCTGTTCTGTCATATACTTTCGTCCGCATATCTTCACTACTGATGGATGGATGGAACTTGAATACTTCTCCTGATGTGCTGCAGTGGTGATCTCCTTCCCCTGCAGTTGCCTCTGGGACATTTTACTTTGGTCTTGCCGCTGTTGCAGCTAATCTGCTCTCTGAGTCGGTTCATACTTTTATTCTGTCTTGTACAGATAAATTGGAAGTGGTTTTACCAAACTGTTGGGGATGCTCTTACATCAGGATGGGTAAAATGTGCAGCAAGAGAGGGTAGGGCTTGGTTTCTATGATTGAGCAAAGGTGACGCTGAGCTCAATTTTTATTTTCCTTTCTGTCTCTGCAACTATTCTCTGCTTCAAAATTCTCTAATCAAGAAAAATTGCTTGCTGATGTCAGAACTTGGCATTAGGGGCATGCTGATGTTGAAATTGAAGTTGCTTTACCATGTGGCAGGAGCACCAAAATAGAAGAATGATTTCCTTATTCTAAGATTTATTTTGGTTGTCAATCAAAACCAAATCTTTCTTCCACACATTCAGTTAGTCGTCAATTAGAGTGTTGTGTGGTGTCCTGCTATGGGCCGCTTTTGGACGTTGGATTTTTCCTGAATCCTGTGTTATTCCTGTGAAATTGGACTGATTCCTGTCAGGTCTCCTTTGGGATGCAGGAATTTGACATGAATCGTACAGGAATTTTGCAGGGATCAGCTCATTTTTCACAGGAGAAACGTAGGTTTTTCAGGAAAAAAACCCTCTCATTCCAAAGGAGGCCTGAAATTCCTGTAAGATTCTTGTGAAATTCCTACGTTCCAAAGAGGTCCTATTTCAGTCTGATAATGCAAGCAAGCTAGGAGTACTTCTCAATATAATAAGGAAAGAAAAATCAATCTTCATCTGGATTGGTCTCTGACTTCCAACTGTGTCCCTCTTGGACACGAGCTTCCTGGTGCCATCCTTCCTGCTCCATGTTGGCTTTTATGAAGCAAGCAGCTGGGGATGCTTGCAGCAGCAGAGGATTGGGAACCATGGAGTGGGTTTGCTGTGGCTTCTGGTTGGGGTTTGATTAGGCAACATGGGACCTACCTTGTGATTGGTGGATATTTTTATTGTTTGACTGTAATTTTATATCCTCCTTTGCCTGCCTGCCTGCCTCCCGCCCTCCCTCCCTTGCTTGTGTGTATGCACGCTTGTGCGATTTTTCACATGCATGCATGCCCTTAAGGATTTGAGGATGCAATGTGTAAATGGGGCTGGATATACAGTCCTGTTTGGCAAAGCTCTAGTTCTGTGAATATTTTTTGGAGCCGGTCATCTAGCTCCGGAACTACTTTTACTATGTATCTGGACATAGTGTATATCTAAGTGCTAGCAAAAGCTGTGTATCTAGAAAAGCCAAAACGTGTTACAATTTGAAATGGTGAGAGTATACTACTATAGCTCTTCTTCAGCATCCAGCATCAATCTTAGCTGATTGGTTCTAATCTGCTGCTGATGGTGGTGATGACAAAGTTTTGTTGCCACTGGTCCATCCACCTTGTCAGCAGCCACCTGGGACCTCCTCTTTTCAAGGGCCTCTTTTTCTTTGTCGTGACACATTGGCATGGAGACTCTCTTGATCAGCCGCAGTAGGTCAGTGGCAGCATCAAGGGGTGGGAACTGAGTTGGGGGTTCATCTACGCTATGGTTGGTGGATTGGGCTGCCAGTGTGATGGTCTGGAGAACATATGGGGAAATCTTTGGTGTGAGTTTTGGGGTTGTTTGTAAGGGTTCATCCCCTTTTTCTTCTTAATATAATGATATGCAGCTCTCCTGCGTGTTCGAGAGAAAAAATATGGGGAAATCTACATCCTCGTCTCCTCTCCCATCATTCTTTTTGCACACATGTAGTACATGTCTCACTTTTTTCTGGTGTTTACATATACAAAAAGACTTTGTGCTTTATATCAGATGCAGGGTGCAGCATTGGTCCATTTTGGTAGTTCCTATGCATTCCTTCGTTTTTCAGATATTTTGTTGTCGCTTGTCTGTTGATCTTCCTTTCTTGTTTGGAACTGTTCTTCAGCGGCTGTGATGTCAAATGCCCCAGCCCCATAGGGCTATTACTTTTTTAGCATCCTGAATTATCACCTTTGGTATTTTGCTCAATGTGCTGCTAAACTTGGATGGCTTGTACCATACACAAGCAACCAGTTTGCAACTAGTGGGGCAGGGGTTCGAGGGTTTAGGGTTTAGAGAGGGAGTACATATTTCTTCTGTGAGTATTGTGTTGATACTGGGGCAAATCTGAGCCGTTCCTGTTCCGTCGTATACTTTCGTTTATGATTCTATTTCCTTCATGTATCCTACCTTTTTCAGTGATTTCAACTTGGGACCAGGATCATGGTACTGATGGGACGAGTTTGTCAGCTTCTTGGCTTGGGTAGATTTGATGCATAGATTCGTGTTCTTGGTTGGGATGCCCAAGCTTAATTGGATGAATTGCTCATTTTGTTCTAAAGAATGATGTGATTTCTTTTGCACACTCTCTTATTTAACTACTTTCATTCTTCCACCAATACTTAGAAGTGGTTCCTAATTTGTCCTTAGAGGCATTGGCCTGGAAATCCCTTTGGGCTGCTAGCATTGGCGTTAGTGTTCGTAATAGTGTGCCATGGCCTTGATGAATCTTGATTGATCATCCAAGAGGATAGACATGCCAAATCATTACCATGAGCATGGCTGTACTTTTTTGGTCATGTTTGTGAAAGCTTCTCTATGCGTGTGCTATTCACATGTGAGCAGGCCATTTCTTTCTATGTGCTGTTCATGTGCGTATCAGTCGATTTTCCCATGTTTCTAGAGGCCTTTCTTTCAATCCTGCCAAAAAACCAAGATTGGGACTGGGTTTTGGGAACTATTGGAGATGCTCTGATTGGGAGTAGTGGTCATCCGCATATTTTCGCTACTAATGGATGGTTGGAACATGAATACTTCTCCTGATGTGCTGCAGTGGTGATCTCCTTCCCATGCAATTGCCTCTGGGACATTACTTTGGTATTGCCGCTGTTGGAGCTAATCCGCTCTTTGAGTCCGTTCATACTTTTATTCTGTCTTGTATTTTGTACTTGTGTGCTTTTATCTACTTGTTCTTTTGCATGTCCTGTTGATGCTCTACCGTGATCTAAGGCTATTCATCTTCACGTGCCTTCCTGCTGGATTTGATCCTGGTACTGGGTCAATGTGGGACTAATATGTCAATGCCCATCAAGAACAAAGCCATAAAATTCCAATGTGGGGCAATGATCAACAACCATGGCTGACATAAGCAGTTTTGAGCAACCAAGGCTGCTATGGCCTATGGGTACCAAACTGGAATCCTCCCTTTCCTCTCTTAGAAACCTTTTCAATTATGTTCTATGATAGTGGCTTTGTCCTTGGATGGTCATGCCATTCCTTGTTTGATAACCAGGACAGCGCCGCTTATCGTACCAGGAAAAGTTGATCTGGTGATAAGAGAAGGTGGGATATGGTTAAATGATTGAGCAAAGGCGAAGCTGAGCCCCCCTCTAAGAAAAGAAAACACAGTTTTATGTTGTCTCTTCATTTTTTTTGTTGAATATGTTGTTTCATTGTGTTTCTTTATCTAACCTACATATTTTCTGACTTCATTTCTTTTGCTGCATTTGTCTAACTCCAATCATTTACCTTTGGATTCTGTTCTTAGTAGGTTGAGATGTTTCCTAGTTTTAGATGTTGATTCTGCTATATTTGTTTGCAATGGCCTTGTTTTGCTTGTGCTTTAGTGATCTTCTATTGCTTATGAAGAGGAAGTTGTTCCCTGAATGAAATGACCCATCAAATGCCATAGATGTTTTAGAAAATCTGAACTCAATAAAATGAGCATTTGTTTGTTTCTGCAATTGAAACATATCTGATGTAGCAGCTCTAATTTATGTTCAGAGTGATTTTGCAGTTCAAATTTCAGCTCTAATTTCTTTGTTTCTGTAATTGAAACATATCTGATTTATGCAGAGTTTTCAAATAATTTGTACCATCTTTAGTTAGTCGGTACATAGGGCTGGACAAAATACTCGTGGCTCGCCAACTCGCTCGACTCGTGGCAGGCTCGGCTCGACTTCTCGCCTCGTTTTAACTTTTTCACGAGTTGAGCTGGAAGTCTAGCTCGCTATTTTAACGAGCCAACTCGAGAGCTGCTCACGAGCTGAAACGAGTTAAGGCCTATCAGCTTACGACCATGAATCCAGAAGATAATGATGCTGATCTAGAAGTGTACATCTATTTTATTGGTATGTAATCCTTATTTCTAGCTGTTTCATATGAATTTTAATTTTATAATTGTTGTGGTACTTAAATGTTGATTTTATAGATTGTTTTCCAGTGAGAAGATGTTGACATTGAATCCATGAACTTTTCTAAGTTTGTAGTGGCAAGCAACTAGCTACTATGCTAAAACTGCATGATCATGGATGAATCAGCTATGTTGCATGATTGATACTTTTGATGAACTTGATATGCATTAATCATGTATGGTTCTATAACGGTGAATGTCATCTTCTGGAATTAATGTAGCATAAATATTATAAACATGTGTGTCATATTTTTTTTTAGTCACTCGCGAGCTAAACGACCTAGTTCGAGCTTGGTAACGAGCCAAGACGAGCTGCCCCTTTAGCTCGTAATATTAACGAGACGAGCCGAGCTGGCTCGTTAGCCTAACGACGAGCCGAGTTGGCTCGATATCCAGGCCTATTGGAACATGTAAATTTCACTGGTTCAGTTGTTTCAGTGTTTCTGACAAATCTGGTGGCCTGGTTTTTTGGAGTGCCTTCTATAAATCATTCATTTGCTACATCATTGTCGGTGTCGGTGGGAAACTGAACCATAGCCGCATTTAGAGATTCATGGCAAGTGTATCGTTAAAGTTTATTCTTTTATGAAAAGGCTTGTAGCAGACTAGCAGTAACAGAGTTTGGAGTTCGGCACCATAAATATGCGTATATTTTGAAATTAAAGAGACCAGTTACCTGGCGTTTTACAGCGCATATTTAGCCTGTGCGCTTGTTGGTTTCAGCCATGGCTTATCAGTCAATCAACAGCGTTTTTCTCTCACGACAAATCAGCACCAGCCGGACTTATCAGTCCAGAAATCAACCAGCGAATAAGCCGGCCGATTGTTCTGAACCTTGCTAACTGTTACCAGCCAGCCATCTACTCAATGCCTCAGCCATGAAAGAGTAAATCTTACAAGCTTATTTAGAAATTCTGTTTGTTCTGCAGCTGTCAGAATTATGAGGCCTGTTTGCCAAATTGCTATTTTGTCTTCATCAGCTTCACCCGAGAGCAAAGAAATCGATATGTTTGTTTTTCACACATAGGTTTAGGTAGGTAATCCTGCGCTCCATCTGATTCTCCCTTTCAGTTTATGAACTTTCCCGTCAATCTATTGCTTCATGAGCAGATACGTCACACATTGTGAAACATTTCTCTGTTACAACCATTTCTTGTTCTTGGCTGCCTGCAGACCCCCTCCCCAACACGGGCCATTCTGGCGTTGCCTCCCCCTGCTCTGGCTCGCCATCGTTTGCTCTTGGACAAAGAAGCCATTGTTGATGTTGGAATTAGAGCCACCACCGCTTTCGTTATACCACGAGCAAACGAGTCAGGGGCCTTGTGGCCGTGCGGATGGTTGCGGAGAGGGATGAAGGAAGATCATTGACACAAGGATCTGCCAAAGAGGTCGCTGCGTCATTCTGTTATTACCCGATCAGTTCGTCGTATATGGCAATGTGCGAGGCAGTTTCCAATATGGTGCTGACATTGATCTCTTGTTAGAGACATCAATATCCTTGATTTGAGGTTCTTTGCATCAATTCAGTTTAAAAATTGTACCAGGACAGTATTTGAAACTGTCAATGTGGTGAAGGTTGAGGTCGATAAGTATTCACCAGAAACACCAATTCGGATTTGGAAGCAAAGGAAGGTACTATTAACAGCTATAAGACCCCACGTATTAACAAGCTTTCACTTGAAAAAGACCGTAACCATCCCTTGCAAATGAGGTGGTATCGTAATCTGGTTCAGGATGTCTGCGTGCAACTTCAAGAATGAGATGGAGTGAGCTGCCTTGCTTCGTTTCTGTTCAGGAGGCATCATTTTTGAAACGTAGGCCCCGTTCAGGTTGCTGAATCTTGGCTAAAATTGTCTGAAAAACACTGTTCTGACTGAAATGTTGTGAGAGAAAAACACTGTTTCAGCTAAAAAAAAAGTCGAACAAGCCAAATATAAAGTAAGTCGAACGGGGCCATAACATTTGAACCACGGTCACTTTTGCTGAAAAAGGTGTCAAGCCTGTACATGTATCTAGGCCATGTAAATATGTGCAGCTAATGGAGCATGTCTTTTAGTTTTAGGCCCCGATACTTGGAATTGAATTTATTTTAATAAATAATCATAATTTAGATACATATTAATTAAATTAATATGATTGTATATAGATTATATTTGTATATTATTGTTGGCTATAAGAAAGATACTTATGTTGTATTTCTACTGTAGAGGAGTGAGTCGAAGAGCGTGTTATAAGTTACAAAATAAAAACATAGAATGATGATCTATAAAATTAATTTTCATCTTCTATCATGTGAATTTGAGATAGGCTTATGTAAACCTTGCAAAGTGGTGGAATGTCAAAATATAATCCAAATAGTCTAATTTGTTAAGTAGATTTTAATTCCTTAGTATGAAAGGATCCAACCCTTAGCCAAAGCTTAATCGATCAGACGAGAGAAGTGAAATGCAATGTAAATATCTGTAGCGCATGTTGAAGTGTCGTTTGTTGTGTGTTTCTCGCTGCTGAGCTTGTCCTTTTTCTTTTTAAAATGCTCTTTATTTTATTATATACCTCGTTCGTCTTAAAATAAAGACACATCTTGTTTTCTCTATTTTATTAAAGTTATATTAGCACTCGTGTGTATATATGGAGATTAAATTAATTTTTTTGACTCATCGATAAAGAGGGATGTCTTTTATTTTGGGACAGAGAAACTATCAAAGGTAGTCAGGTAGACCCTACCAAGGGTAAAATTGGAGATTACTGGATCCTACCAAGGGAAAGAATTATGAGTCAAATCTGGGGGCCTGTTCGGTAGGACTGAAAAATACTGTTCTAGCTGATTGTTGTGAGAGAAAAATACTGTTCTGGCAGGACATGAACAGTGATTTCGTGAGTGGGCTGGCCAGCCAGCCAGCCGGCAACCAGCCACCGAACGAGCTCTGGAAACCTTGTTTTTTTTTGCGAATTACACTTGTTTTTTTTGCGAATTACAGTACAGATGCAGACGCTCAACATGTACGCACACTGACCTCTATGAACACACGTATGCAAACTCTATCCCGATGAGCACCTTCGAAAGACTGTGCCGGCACATCTTAAAATTGACGAAGTCACCACATGCGTCTCGCTGTCGACGGGAATGTCACCTACCACTGAAAGCACAGTACCGTTAAATCTTCAAAGTGTTTAGATTTAGAAAATTAAAAAGTGGTCAAAAGTAACAAGTGTTTCTTTATGGGTCCATTGAAGAGGAAGCTGATCACATTTGGGCGCCGTTTCTGGGCCTCGTTGCGGAGCACGCCTCACGTCACGGGCGCTGGCAGCGGACGCGGCAGTTCGTCACCTCCTCCGTACTCCCCCAGGTCCCAACGAGAAAATGGGAACTCTGCCATTATTGGAGGGAGGTGGGCTTCGCTGTTTTCGCTGTTTTACCTGTAACGTGGCTTCGCTCATTTACTATTACGAAACATGTAAAACTCGCTAGGATGCCATTATGTGTGTTTAGATCTCAGAAAAAAATGAAAAACAAAATTCACTTTCAGATCTGCCGCTGCCCTTTTCTTCTTCTTTTCCCGTGAGCACATGGACGGACGGAATGGGGAAAGAAGAAACGGATCGCGCTCCTCCGATTCGTCTTCTCCCACGCCGGGACGTCGGACTGGCGGTACACGCAGGAGACCTTGCACCACAAGTAGAAGGTCTCGAGCTCCTCCATTTGCTTGGCGAGATCGCAGAAGAGGGCGTGCACGCGTTCGCAGTCCGCGGTCTCCATCTCCGCAGACTGCCTGAGCATGGCCATCACCTCCGTGAGCTCGCAGTAGAGCTGCACGCTCTCCTTAACTAGCCTGTGACAAAGTCATTGGAAGATGAGCATTCATTATTTGGCTCTTAACAAATTCACATGGCAATGCACGGAACGGGCGGCATTGTCTACATGCATGATCCAACTTCACAAAGACAAATTGCGAGCATCGCCGCTGAGGAAGAGGAGATGATGCAGCTGGTTGACCTTGACGAGAAGTTGGTTGACCGTCATCTCTCTCCTGGGCAGGTCCTTGGTCACGAGAGCCACCGCCCTGTGTGCCTCGGCGCCCACCGCATCCTCTTGTCTTCCATTGAAGGCGGCGATGTCGTCGCATGTGTAGCGGTTCCTGGGGTATGCGTACATCTCCTCGTGGAGCCGCCTGCCACCGCGCGTGGCGCCACCCTGCTGCCTGCCCTGCATCCGGAGACGGCGCGCAGAGGCATTGACCTTGGGTTGTGGGGGCGACGAACGCGAGCAGTGCTGGCGTCGCTCGGGGCAGACACGCGGTGGGCGGCGGGAGTCTCCGGGGAGAAGGCGAAGCAGAGGAGCACCCGCTCGGAGAAGAAGCACCGCTCGATCCGTTTCTTCTTTCCCCGTTCCGTACATCCGTGTTCTGGAGAGTAGAGGAGGAGAGGGCAAGGGCAAATCTGGAAGAAAATTTCGTTTTTCTTTTTTTCTAAAATCCAAACTTACGGAACGACGTTAAACCAGGCAAAACAGCAAAGCGCGTGTTTAGTTGCTTGAAAGTTGAAATTTAGTTACGGTAGTATTTTTGTTTTTATTTAGCAAATAGTGTTTAATTATGTGTCTCGCAATTTTCAACCAAACTATGTAATTAGTTTTTTTTCATCTATATTTAATACTCTATATATGTAGGGTAAGATTTGAGGTTATCGTAGCACTTTTTGACAATTTAGTGTGCGAACTACGCACGCGCAAATCCACCTTCCGTAATGGCAGAATTCCCATTTTCTCGATCTCAACCCCGCATAAAACCTCGCCGTCTCCGTCCAGATCACCACTCACTCGTTAGTTTAAGTGTGAGGCCACCGCGTGTGGGCAGCGGCGGCGGCGGCGCATGCGAGGCGAGCGCTCTAGGGCTATCCCTCAGAGTCTGCCATTCCTTCCGCTTGTTCCCGCTCGCGGCGGCCGGTGACCACAGCAGTGAAATCCACAGCCCTTGGAACAAAAGCGGCGATGAGGAAGGGCGCCGCGGTTGGCGCCGGCACGGCTCCCGACCGGCGGCCGTCCTCGGATGCGCGCCTACCCGGGGCCACTCTGGTCCCCGCCCCGCTGCGCCGCGTCGGATTGCGGACCCTTGGGCGGGCAACGGTGCTGCGGCGGCGGGGGCTGGGGTTGGGGACCGTGGGGGCGGGGTCCGCGGCGGTTCTGGTCGGAGCCGTGGTCGGGCAACGCGGGATCTGAGCCGCCATGGATGGACTTTTCTCGAGCCTTTGGTTGTGAATGTTTTGTTTTGGTACGCTCTCTGTCTCTCTTCCCCACGTCCTTCCACCTCCAGATTGGCAGATTGATAGGCTTGCGTATATTTCCGCGCGATTTGATCGATTTTACCAAACACGGAAAGATTGGGAGTTGGTTTTCTTCTCCCGTTCGCTCCGGGTGCTCTCTCCCTCTCCCCTCTCTCTCTCGTGGTGACGACTGGGAGGCCACTGCCACCATATGTCAGGTGCCCAGGTCTTCGTTAGGCCCTTCGCCAGGTCCTTCGCTGGCGGGGCACGGAGGTGAGGAAGAAAGGGTCAGCTTGGATTGCTCGGCTGCTGGGTGCTAAAGAGCGCACACAGACTGCTCCACTGCTCGGCTACTGGTGCTGTAAAGGATGTGCCGGCTGTTGGTGCGCTGGCTGTCATGTACGAACCCCTGCACCCGCATCCTTCTTCCTAGACGTGCTGCGGTACCACAAAATCCGGCTGGCCCACCTCACGCCCAACTCCATCGTCATCCTCTCCGTCTTCGCCCACCTCTGCGTGAAGTGGCTGGGGGTGCCGCCCTCGCTCGATCTGTTCCGTTCATATTACGTTTACCCCGGCTCGCCGGGGTCGAAGGTAATAGGCAGCTGCTTTTTCCAGCTTAGTGAAACCAAGTCTACCACAGAGTTCATCCACATACCGTGGCGTGGATGGTTTAAAGGATGGAACGATGAGTGGTTGTACATCGAGGACGGCGGCCTTGAGGAGACGGCCATCCCGACCACGCATGGTGTGAGCTGACCGTCGTGGAATGCACCGTCCCCGACGCCCCTGAGCTGGACTCGCTCCGGGAGCGTGTGGCGAAGCTCCAGTGACATGGGCTCACCGGGGCCAAGGCAATGTTTTTGAGGCGCCGCGCCCCTTCACAACGCCTAGGCGTTTGTGGCGGACGCCTAGGCGACATCATACACACATTGTAAGGCATTGTAAGCTAGAATTTTATATACTAGTGCAGCACATACATACCTCGTTTGTTGCCAATTCTTGAGCCCATGTTCCTTTCTTTCCTTTCCAAAAGCACATACATACCTTTTCAATTATACTGGGGCAAATCTGAGCCATTCAACGTGACATTACTCTTTCTGTTCCGTCATATACTTCCGTTTATGATTCTGTTTCATTCATGTATCCTACCTTTTTCAGTGATTTCAACTTGGGACCAGTATCATGGTGCTATTGTCTATAAATTTGGTCAAAGTTGAGCTAGTTTGATAGGCATGGATCCCATAATTGCATTCTTTTTGGGACGGAGGAAGTACCTTAGAGCATCTCTAGCAGTCACCAAAAATATAATCCCAAAAGTTTTTTTTTTGAGTTGTTGGAGCAAGTATTTTTTTCGTCCTTTAAAAAAAATCAAGATTGGGAATGGTTTTACCAAACTGTTGGAGATGGTCTTACTACCTCCGTCCAAAAAAGAATGCAATTCTGTCTAACCAACTGGACAGGCATTCCATTTGGGACAGTGGTAGCAACAAGTAACCAGTTCTGTGGCCAAGAGGGAAAGAACGAGAGATTACATTGTGCTTCCATTATTGCGGTTATGCTGCTAATGGTTAAATATGAGGCACTCAATTGACCTCCTTTTTCTTCTAGCACCACTATACTTTCTGATAACTTTGTTCATCCCAGAGTTTAGTGCAGTAATTTCATGAGTCATGTCTCAGTACTCTTGTTGGAACTGGGTGAGTTTGGACTTAGGAGCGCATTGTGTTTTCACAATTACTTCCTTTGGGCCATCATAACTATTATAGTCGTGCAGGGTGCAGCATTGAACCATTTTGGTAGTTCCTATGCATTCCTTTGTTTTTCAGATATTTTGTTGTCGCTTGTCTGTTGATCGACCTTTTTTGTTTGAACTGTTCTTCAGCGGCTGTGATGTCAAATGCCCCAGCCCCTTAGAGCTATTACTTTTTGGGTGCATCCTGAAACCTTTGGTATTTTGCTCAATATGTTGCTAAACTAGGATGGCTTTCCCGCGTCCTTTTCCAAAATCCAGTGTAAACAGTACCATATACAAGCAACCAGTTTTCAACTAATTGTTGTCATTGCTGTGGCGGTGCCTTCCTATATATATCCAAATGAACAGTCCTACTCAAAAGTTCATTTAGAGAGGGACGGAGGGAGTACATGTTTCTTCTGCAAGTATTGTGTTGATACTGGGGCAAATCTGATCCATTCAACGTTACCATACTCTCTCTGTTCTGTCATATGCTTTTGTTTATGATTCTCTTTCCTTCATGTATCCTACCTTTTTCATTGATTGCAACTTGGGGCCAGAATCATGGTACTGCTGTGACCAATATGTCAACTTTGATTTGATGTCCATTTCCGGAGTGGCCATCGCTTCAGGTCCCCATCCCTATGGTACCGCCTCGACGCCCTTCCATTGCCTGGAATCGGTTGCGGGAGGGGCTGGGAAACATTGCAGTGCTGCCTGATGTGGCTTTCGAGTGGGGTTTGGTTGTGGTCTATGCAACACGGATACGGATACGCGTATCGGTATCAGAAGGATACAGATACGCGGATATGGCAATTTTCTAGAAAACATGATACGCGGATACATTTTACTATTTTTTTAATAAATAAATAATAATAATACAAATTAAAATTGTGAAAGTCTAAAACTTGAGTCACAGGAAATCCTAATGTCTGTTCTCTGTTCAGATTGTGGCCGGTAGCCACAGCCCACGGATCCTATGCTAGGATTAGCACTAGCTTGTGCCAGCACTACCAAATTTGGAGAGGCCACCTATTGCAATGAAGCAATCAAGAATGGGCAACACTAAATCAGGAAGGGGAAGTGGGGAACAAAGCAAGAACTGCAGTAGTAGAGTAGATCAAGAATAGGCAAGGGGATGTACATGCAGAAGCAGAGTAGACAGCTTGCTTTGCTGCTGAATCATCCTCTCCCCTGCATCCCCTGCATCACGGGAGCTGGCCGCGACCATGACTGACTAAATCGCTGGAGGCGGCGCGACCGCACGAGGTGTGAGCGTCGGGGAGACATTGTTTTTGTTGGGCTGGGCCGTATCGCAAATACAGATACGTATCCACAAACGTACTAAAAAATTGCGATATTAATAAAAAATCGGATACTGCACAGATACGTATCGGGAGCGTGTCCGTGTCCGACACGCGATACGCTCCCTCAGCCACCTATCGTAACGTAGGTTGTGGATATTGTTTAGGATGATTCTCTTCTTGTCATTACTCATTACCACAGACGATGCTGCAGTGGTGATTCCCTGCTGTTGCTTGTGTGTGCTGTGATCTGCTCTGCTCTGATGATCCTGTTCACCGTACCCCTGCCTTTTCATCCGTTCACCCTGCTCTCTCTCTCTCTCTCTCTCTCCCCCCTCCCTGTTTTGCACAGCAGGAAGGGAAGATAAGGGGTGGGCACACCGGGTGGATACTTGTTGCCGGCGAAGTGCCTGGCAAAGGGCCCAATGAAGACATGGGCACCACGTTGGACATGGAAATGGATCTGAACCTATGAATGGAGTGCTGATGAGTGATTAGGGGCGATGATGTTCAACCTTTTCTGAATTGCATGCCATTGAGCAGTCAAGGCAGCTGAGTATCAAAGTAGAGCTAACTTACATCTCTTGAAGCCTATTTTAATCTTCCCTTTTTGTTTGTGGTTCTAACTAGGATGGTCATTTGGATATGTGACAACCAGCATAGTTCCACTTACATTGGGATGGTAAAGTTGTGCTACAGGAGAAATGAGACGCTAGTTTGTTTGATTGAGCAAAGGGGATGCTGAGCCCTTTTTATATGGTTTATGTTATGATGCTTTATGGCTTCGTTTTTGCTTTGTATTACTCTTGAGTTGCTATGACGGTTCAACTTTCCATTAGAGAGCTTCTGCACTCTACCTGGGATATTTTACTCTGTTTGCTGCTTAACTAGGATGGCTCATGCCTTACTAGTTACTACCTCCATCCAAAAAATAATGTGATTCTATCTCTTTTGCTGCTTAACTAGGATGGCTTGTACCTTAGAGCATCTCTAGCAGTCGCTAAAACAATAATCCGAAAAGTCTGGTTTTGCAACCATACCAATAAAATCACCGCCCCATGATAGGGAGTAGCGGTCATCTGCGTATCTTTCTGTGTTTTTGCAAGCGCATGGAGCAAGTTTTTTTCGTCCTTGAAAAAATCAAGATTGGGAATGGTTTTACCAAACTGTTGGAGATTCTCTTGCTACCCCTGTCCAAAAAAGAATGTCTTTATGACTTTGTTTTTGTTTTGTACTCCCTCCGTTCCAAATTGTAAGTTGTCTTTTCTAGATGCATTGCTTTTGCTACTATCTCTGTCCAAAAAATAATGCAGTTCTGTCTCCGTTTGCTGCTTAACTAGGATGGCTTGTACATACTACCTCCGTCCAAAAAAAGAATGCAATTCTGTGTAACCAACTGGACAAGCATTGGTAACAAGTAACCAGTACATTGTGCTTCCACTACTGCAGTTATGCTGATAATGGTTAAATCTGAATAACACCCCCTTCTAGTACCACTGTCTGAATACGCCCCCCCGCCCCCCCCCCCCCCCCTCTCTTTTATTCTGTTCTGTATTTTGTTATTTTTGTGCTTTCGTGTGCTCTTGTCTGCTTGTTCTTTTGTGTTTTTTTGCATGTCATGTTGATGCTCTACTACGATCTAAGACTGCTCTTCTTCACTTGCCTTCCTGCTGGATTTGATCCTGGGACCTAGGTCAATGTTTGTGGCACTAATATCCCAGGTCAGTTCCATCCCATAAGTTCCTGCCTAAGTGGCCATCAAGAACCAAGCCATAAAAATTCTAATGTGGGCCAATGATCAACAACCATGGCTGACATAGGAGTCTTTGAGCAATCAAGGCTGCTATGGGTACCAAACTGGAATCCTCCCTCTCATCTCCTAGGAGCCTTTTTAGTTATGTTCTAATGATAGTGGCTTTGTCCTTGGATGGTCATGCCATTCCATGTGTGATAACCAGGGCAGCTCCACTTATCATATCAGAAGAACAAGTTGATCTGATGATAAGGCCAGTCTCAATGGGAGTTTCATGACTCTGTTTTGAAGACTCCCAGGTGTTGAAAACAGTATAAACAAGTTTCATCTCATGAAACTTTTATCATCTCTCTTTTCACTTATACTATGACATGTAAGCAGAGGAACAATTTCATCTTTGATCGTGGTCGCCCTTCCTTTAGCTCCTGGAAGCAAAGTTTTTTGGATGAAGCTAATTTACAGGCTCTTAGACTCTGTGACTCTAAAAGATCGATTTTTTTTATCCCTTTTAGCAGTCCTAGTCTAGTGCTGTTGACTCTCTCTCCCTTTTTCGGTTGAGGGGTTGTCGTTTTTTCTGGTCCACCTCGGACCCCCCCTTCTTCCTTTCTGCTCTTGTACAGTTTTTTTCTCCTTGTTGTTTCTTGATCAGTTGTTGGGCTTCTCCTAATTTTAAATAAAACTTTACAGTGGGGGCCTCCCCTGCTGTATTTTAGGTTAAAAAAAACATGTAAGCTTATTTAATGCCCATGAAACTCCCATTAGACTGGCCTAACAGATGATGGGGTTACAGTTAAATGATTGTGCAGTCTAACACACCAATTGTTTACCTTTGGATTCTGTTCATTAGTAGGATGAGATGTTCCCTAGTTTCAGACGTTGATTCTGCTATAGTTGTTTGCGATAGCATTGTTTTGCTTGATGGATACTTTCTGATAATTTTGTTCATCCAGAATTTACTGCAGTAATTTCATGAGTTATGTCTCAGTACTCCTGTTGGAGCTGGGTGACTTTGGACTCAGGGGAGGGCATTATGTTTTAGCAATTACTTCCTTTGGACCATCACAACTATTATAGCCTCAGCTTTGATCCATTTTGGTAGTTCCTATGCATTCCTTTGTTTTCCAGATATATTGTTGTCGCTTGTCTGTTGATTCCTTTCTTGTTTGGAACTGTTTCTTCAGCGGCTGTGATGTCAAATGCCCCAGCCTCATAGAGCTATTACTTTTTAGTATCCTGAATTGTTACCTTTGGTTGCTCAATATGCTGCTTAACTTGGATGGCTTGTACCATATACAAGCAACCAGGGGCGGATCCAACGCGGGGGGGGGGGGGGGGGGGGGGGGGCTGGAGCCCCCCCTACCCATATCGGAGCAGTGGAACCCCCTGTGGAGCACCCATGAATTTTTAGGCAAAGTTCTAAAGTGTGTGGGGGGGGGGGGCTGAGACTTAAGATCGAGCAGCAGTGTTGTTCAGCCCCCCCCTGAAATATTTCCTGGATCCGCCGCTGCAAGCAACTAGTTTGCAACTAATTGTTTTCATTGCTGTGGCGGTGTAGTATATATATATCCAAATGAACAATCCTACTCAAAAGTTCATTTAGAGAGGAATGGAGGGAGGAGTCCATGTTTCTTCTGTGAGTATTGTGTTGATATTGGGGCAAATCTGAGCCATTCAACGTGACATTACTCTTTTTGTTCCGTCATATACTTTAGTTTATGATTCTATTTCCTTCATGTATCATATCTTTTTCAGTGGTTTCAACTTGGGACCAGGATCATGGTACTGATGGGACGAATATGTCAACTTTGATTTGATGTCATATAAGATTCTTGACTTGGGTAAATTTGAAGCATAGATTCTTCGTGTTTTTGGTTGGGATGCCCAAGCTTAAATGGATGAGTTGCTCATTTTGTTCTAAAGAATGATTTGATTTCTTTTCCACACTCTTATTTAACTACTTTCATTCTTCCACCATACTTATAAGTGCTTCCCTAATGCATCCTTACTTCTGTGGCATGAGGCATTGGCTTGGAAATCCCTTTGGGCAACCAGCGTTTGCGTTACTGGTCCTAATCATGTGCCATGGCCTTGATGAATCTTGATTGATCAGTCAAAAGGATAGACATGCTAAATTATTGTCACGAGCTTTACTTTTTTGGTCGTGTGTGTGAAAAGCTTCTCTATGGTGTGCTGTTCACATGTGAGCAGGCCATTTCTTTCTATGTGCTGTTCACGCGCGAATGGATCTATTTTCCCAAGTGCAGAAACATTGGGAGTTGGGATGAGGAGTTGTTGGAGAGCTTTCTTTTCATCCTGCCAAAAAACCAAGATTGGGAGTGGGTTTTGGGAACTATTGGAGATGCTCTGATAGGGAGTAGCGGTCATCATCTTCGCTACTCCTTACGGATGGATGGAATATGGATACTTCTCCTGATGCGCTGCAGTGGTGATCTCGTTCCCTTGACAGTTGCCTCTGAAACAACAACAACAAAGCCTTTAAGTCCCAAACAAGTTGGGGTAGGCTAGAGTTGAAACCCAACAGAAGCAATCAAGGTTCAGGCACGTGAATAACTGTTTTTCAAGCACTCCAATCTAAGGCTAAGTCTTTGGGTATATTCCATCCTTTCAAGTCTCCTTTTATTGTCTCTACCTAAGTCAACTTTGGTCTTCCTTTGCCTCTCTTCACGTTACTATCCTGGCTTAGGATTCCACTACGCACCGGTGCCCCTGGAGTCCAAACCATCTCAATCGGTGTTGGACAAGCTTTTCTTCAATTGGTGCCACCCCAAATCTATCACGTATATCATCGTTCCGAACTTGATCCCTTCTTGTATGACCGCAAATCCAACGCAACATACGCATTTTCGCGACACTTATCTGTTGAACATGTCGTCTTTTCGTAGGCCAATATTCTGCACCATACAACATAGCAGGTTTAATCGTCGTCCTATAAAACTTGTCTTTTAGCTTCTGTGATACCCTTTTGTCACATAGGACACCAGATGCTTGCCGCCACTTCATCCACCCTGCTTTGATTTTATAGCTAACATCTTCATCAATATCCCCGTCTCTCTGTAACATTGATCCTAAATATCGAAAGGTATCCTTCCTAGGCACTACTTGACCTTCCAAACTAATATCTTCCTCCTCCCGAGTAGTAGTGCCGATGTCACATCTCATATACTCAGTTTTAGTTCTACTCAGTTTAAAACCTTTGGACTCCAAAGTCTCCCGCCATAACTCCAGTTTCTGATTCACTCCTGTCCGGCTTTCATCAATTAGCACTACATCGTCCGCGAAAAGCATACACCAATGGATGTCCCCTTATATGTCCCCTGTGACCTCATCCATCACTAAGGCAAATAAATAAGGGCTCAAAGCTGACCCTTGATGTAGTCCTATCCTAATCGAGAAGTCATCCGTGTCTCCATCACTTGTTCGAACTCTAGTCACAACATTGTTGTATATTGTTAGCATAGGCGCCTGAGAGGGCTGTTATGGGCCTGGTGTTAAGGCCCATGCGGCTAGTGCCTTAGGGGTTAAGTTAGATTGATAAGGCAAGGATCACCGTTGATTGGGTGTTTCTATAAACCCTCCGGATCCTTGCCTATATGTACCCTGTACTCTTGACAATCAATCTATCAATCCAGAGACATATTTGCTCTCATGGTATCTGACGCCTAGGTTAGGGGACCTCTCTTCCGCTGCCTCCGCGCCGTCGACACTCCGTCGCGCGCGTCCACTCTCCCCCGCACCGGCTTCTCTTTGCCGTTCTGCACCCTCCCCTGCACCATGTCGCCTACCCCTCCCTCCTCTCCCAGGGTCACCGGCGCCTCCTCTGCCACCATCCAGGCCGACGCCATCGCCCAGCGCACCGCAGAGGAGCGCGCCAACGCTGCCGCCGCCGATGCCCAGCGCATCGAGCGCGAACGCGTGGCTGCCCGGGACGCAGCCCTTGCCCGCGCTCAGGAGGCCGAGGAGGAAGCCGCCGCCGCCGCGAAGGCCCGCGACGAGGCCGCTCAGCGGGCCAGCTCCGCCCTGGCTCGCGCGGCCCAAGGCGCGCGCGTCCGCTGCTGCCGCCATGGCGCCACCAGAATCTTCTGGCGCGAACCCTGGCGGCCCTCCACCTCCTACCGATCTGCGCGCCGCCCTCCATCATGAGGCCGTGGCTCTGCTGCAGCTCCACTCCCAGGCCGTCGCCGTGAACAACATCCGCAATCACGTCACCACGGTCCTTGACGTCGACTCCGATAACTTCAACCGCTGGCGTGATCAGTTCTTGCTCATCCTTGGCAAGTTCTCCCTTCGGGATCATGTCCACGCGGAGCCTCCAGTCCCTATCTCTCCTACCTGGGATCGGATGGACTGCGTCGTCAAGGCCTGGATCATCGCCACCCTCACCGACGACTTGGCGGATAGTCATCTCTGCCCAAGGCTCCACCGCACGCCATGCTTGGCTTGCCGTCGAGTCTCAGTTCCTAGGCAACCGGGAGGCCCGCTCCATCCACCTGGAGACGCGCTTTCGGAACTTCGTCCAGGGCGACCTCTCCGTCACCGATTACTGTCGCCGGTTGAAGAAGATGGCGGACGATCTCACCGCCCTCGGCGAGGCCGTGACTGACCGGACCCTTGTCCTCAACGTAATTCGCGGTCTCAACGAGCGTTTCAGCCACGTCGGCACCCTCCTCCGTCGCACATGTCCCTTCCCCTCCTTCCTGGAGGCACGTGACGACCTCATCCTTGAGGAACTCACCTTGGAGAACAGGAAGGATGCTCCCGCCACCGCTCTCGCTGCTACCTCTACGGCGAACAGCACCGCCCCTGCGTCTTCCGGCTCGGGCTCCGGTAGCACTGGGGGTGGCTCCAAGTCCTCCAACAATCGCCGCAACAAGCGCAGCGGCGGCAAAGGCGGTGGCAGCACTGGAGGTGGTGGCGGTGGCCAGGGGCCGCGCCCCTATGCTGGTCACAACCAGCAGTAGCCCACCGGCCAGCAGCAGCAGCAGCCTACTCCCGGTGGACGCTGGCCCAGCTACTACAATCCCTGGACGGGCACCATCCAGATGTGGCCCGGAGGCCCCCGCCCTCCGCTGGCGCCGATCCCGGTGCCCCCCCATCTACAGGCGCAACAACAGCAGGCGCTCGTCACCCACAGCCCGGCTGCTGCCGCTGCACCTGACGGCGCCGCACACTGGGTCGCCCCTGGGTACTACAACCCCGTGGCCGGCCTTCCCTCCTAGGATCCGACGGCGCTTGCCTCCGCTTTCAGTACCACGTCCCTGACTTCACCTACGTCCAGTGACTGGTACTTCGACTCAGGTGCTACCTCCCACATGACCTCTCAGTCCTCCTCTCTTTCACATATTCTTCCTTTGCGGTATCCTACTCCTTCATCTATTGTCGTAGGTAATGGGTCTATCATGCCTATCACCGCCACTGGCTCCACAGAGTTGTCCTCCTCTTTACGTCTTAATAATGTTCTTGTGTCACTACAACTTATTAAGAATCTCATCTCTGTTCGCCAATTTACTATTGACAATAATTGTTCTGTGGAGTTTGACCCCGCTGGTTGTTCTGTGAAGGTTCTTCCCTCTCGGACCGAGATCGTCAGGTGCAATAGCTCCGGGCCGCTATACCCCCTGCGCCTACCTCTAGCTCATTCCCTTGTCGCCCAGGACTCCTCCCCGCTGTGGCACCGGCGACTTGGCCACCCTGGCCATGAGGCGTTGTCAAAGCTTGCGTCCAGCACCTCGCGTCATATTAGTGATTGTTCAGATTTGTGTCATGCTTGTCAGTTAGGGCGTCATGTTCGATTGCCCTTTCATTCGTCCACCTCTCGTGCGTCTAGCAAGTTTGATCTTATTCACTGTGATCTGTGGACCTCCCCGGTTGTCAGTGTTTCTGGTTATAAATATTACTTGGTTATACTTGATGACTGCACTCATTACTTGTGGACATTTCCTCTGCGACTCAAATCTGACACTTTCAGCACGCTGGCCCAGTTCCTCGCCCACGTCTCCACTCAGTTTGACACACGTGTCAAATCTGTCCAGTGCGACAATGGGAAAGAGTTCGACAATTCGAGCACTCGCCACTTCTTCCTCGCTCAGGGCATTCATCTTCGCATGTCCTGCCCCTACACCTCGCCTCAGAACGGTAAAGCTGAACGCATTATTCGTACCATTAATAATGTTGTTCGCTCACTGCTCTTTCAGGCGTCCATGCCTCCCTCCTATTGGGTGGAGGCCCTCTCCACTGCCACTGTCCTCCTCAACATATTGCCTACCAAGACTCTCCAGTTCTCTACGTCTCACTTTGCACTATTCGCAAAGCTGCCTACGTATGATCATCTTCGGGTCTTTGGTTGCAAGTGTTACCCCAACCTGTCTGCCACCGCTCCTCATAAACTCGCTCCTAGGTCTGCTCTATGTGTCTTTTTAGGCTACTCCGCCCACCATAAAGGATACCGCTGCCTTGACCTCTCCAGCAATAGAGTTATCATCTCCAGGCACGTCATCTTCTATGAAACGGCCTTTCCCTTTGCTGAGCATCATGGTCCCAGCAATCCAGCGGAACTCGAGTTTCTTGATTTTACTGATGATGTTGTGCCAGCTCCTATTGGACCCTCGCACACGTTGTTTCCTACAGGCCTGTCTCCCAGCACCTCCGATGTTCCTGCTGCCCCTGCCGGTCCTCGTGTGGCCGAGCTTGGGGCACTCCTCGGTGACACCAGCGCCCCTACCAGTCCTTCTGTGACTGTGCCTGGGGCGCCCGAGGCTACTGACAACGTCCCGGTGCCGGCGCTCTACATCCCGCCTGCGCTACGGTCACCGGCGACCCCCCCCCCCCGCGCCACGCGCGGCCACGGTGCAGGCGCCAGGAAGCCCTCCCGGGCCACGCGTGGTCCCCAGCGGCTCCCCACCGGCCAGCGCGTCTGGCAGCACGTCCCCGCGGCTGCTGTACGTCCCGCCCGCGCTGCGCGCCGGCTCGACGTCCCCTGCGCAGTCCGTAGGGTTTCCCGCGCCTCCACCGAGATTTCCACCGCTTCGCTCGGCCCGCGACTTCACGTACCATTACTCGCGTCGCCCGCGACCTCCACCGGTCGTCCCAGCGGCTCCTGCACCGGTTCCTGCAGCAGCAGCCCCGCTGCCGGCGGCCTCTTCATCGGTCCCTGCAGCAGCCGCCCCGCTGCCCAAGGGCGCGGTTGCTGTCCCTCCGGTGGCCAACCAGCACTCTATGGGCACCCGTTCGAAGAGCGGCTTCCGGATGCCTGCTGCCTACCATGCTGTGCCACTCTCTCCGATGCCGAAGACCTTCCGTAGCGCTCTTGCTGATCCCAATTGACGAGCGGCTATGGAGGAAGAACACAGTGCTCTCCTGCAGAGCCACACCTGGGATCTTGTGCCCCGTCAGCCCCGGGCCAATGTTGTCACTGGGAAGTGGATCTTCAAGCACAAGCTTCAGTCTGATGGCTCCCTCGAGCGGTACAAGGCACGTTGGGTCCTCCGTGGTTTCACCCAGCGGCTCGGTGTGGACTTTGATGAAACCTTTAGCCCTGTGGTGAAGCCGGCTACCGTTCGCACGGTGCTGTCCTTGGCGCTCTCCCGTCGTTGGCCCATCCACCAGCTGGACGTGAAGAACGCCTTTCTTCATGGCAATTTGACTGAGACGGTGTATTGCCAGCAGCCATCCGGGTTTGAAGATCCAGTTCATCCGGATTTTGTCTGCCTTCTGAAGAAATCACTCTATGGCCTGAAGCAGGCTCCTCGTGCTTGGTAAAGTCGAATGGCTACTTTCTTGCTGTCTATTGGGTTTGTTGAAGCCAAGTCAGACACCTCACTCTTCGTCTACCAGCGTGGTTCCGACACAGCCTACTTGTTGCTATATGTTGACGACATTGTCCTCACAGCTTCATCATCAGACCTTCTTCGGCGGATCATCTCAGCACTTCAGCGAGAATTCGCCATGAAAGATCTTGGTGAACTACATCACTTCCTCGGCATGCATGTTCAGCGAAGTGGTGATGGACTCCTGCTCTCACAGCGACAGTACATGCTGGATATCCTCGATCGCGCCGGAATGGCTGAGTGCAAGCCATGCTCTACTCCAGTGGACACCAATCCTAAGGTTGCTGCCGCTGAGGGGCCCCTGTGTCTGATGCTACCGACTTCCGCAGTCTTGCTGGAGCCCTTCAGTACTTGACATTCACCCGCCCAGACATTGCATATGCCGTTCAGCAGGTCTGTCTTCACATGCACGACCCTCGGGAGCCTCACCTCGCTGCTCTGAAGCGGATTCTTCGCTATGTTCGGGGCACACTCCACCTCGGTCTCCTGCTGCGACCTTCCACTTCGACTGATCTTGTCGTCTACACCGACGCTGATTGGGCTGGTTGTCCGGACACTTGCAAGTCCACCTCAGGCTATGCAGTGTTCCTTGGTGACAATCTTGTTTCTTGGTCCTCCAAGCGCTAGAACACAGTATCAAGATCAAGTGCTGAAGCTGAATATCGCGCGGTGGCTAACGGAGTTGCAGAGGCAACTTGGCTACGCCAGCTTCTCCTAGAGTTGCATGCCCCTCTTCGGCGTGCCACACTGGTGTACTGCGACAACATCAGTGCCGTCTACATGACCTCCAACCCGGTGCAACATCAGCGCACCAAGCACATCGAGATTGATCTTCGCTTCGTCCGGGAGCGAGTCGCCATTGGTGACCTTCGTGTTCTGCATGTTCCCACCTCTTCGCAATATGCAGACATCTTCACCAAGGGGCTGCCTACCTCAGTGTTCACGGAGTTCAGGTCCAGTCTAAACGTGCAGAGTGGCTGACGATTCGACTGTGGGGGCGTGTTAGCATAGGCACCTGATAGGGCTGTTATGGGCCTGGTGTTAAGGCCCATGCGGCTAGTGCCTTAGGGGTTAAGTTAGATTGATAAGGCAAGGATCACCGTTGATTGGGTGTTTCTATAAATCCTCCGGATCCTTGCCTATATGTACCCTGTACTCTTGACAATCAATCTATCAATCCAGAGACATATTTGCTCTCATATATGTCCTTAATGAGCCCGACGTACTTCGTTGGGACTTTATGTTTGTCTAAAGCCCAACACATAACATTCCTTGGTATTTTATCATAAGCCTTCTCCAAGTCAATAAAAACCATGTGTAGGTCCTTCTTCTCCCTCACCCCTGCCTCTGAAACATTTAACTTTTTGCCATCTTCTCTCCTTCACCCCTGCCTTTTCTTCTCCCCTTCCCTGTTCCTGTGGTTTTCCTGTGAAAATGAACTGATTCCTATGAAATTCCTGCATTCCAAACAGGCCTTTAGTTGTCAATTAGAGTGTTGTGTGGTGCCCTGCTAAGGGCCGCTTTGGAACAGGCCTTTAGTTGTCAATTAGAGTGTTGTGTGGTGCCCTGCTAAGGGCCGCTTTGGGACGTGGGATTTTTCCTGAATCCTGTGTTTTTCCTGTGAATTTAGACTGATTCGTTTGAGTTCTCCTTTGGGACGCAGGAACTTGACATGAATCGTACAGGAATTTTGCAGGAATAAGTTCTTTTTCACAGGAGAAACATAGGATTTTCAGAAAAAAAAATCCCTCTCATTCCAAAGGGGGCCTGAAATTCCTGTAAGATTCTTCTGAAATTCCTACGCTTCAAAGAGGCCCTATTTTAGTCTGATAATGCAAGCAAGCTAGGATTACTTCTCAATATAATAAGGAAAGGAAAATCAATCTTCATCTGTATTGGTCTCGACTTCCAACTGTGTCCTTCTTGGACCTGTGCTTCCTGGTGCCATCCTTCCTGCTCCATGTTGGCTTTCATGAAGCAAACAGCTGGGGATGCTTGCAGCAGCAGAGGATTGGGAACCATGGACTGGGTTTGCTGTGGCTTCTGGTTGGGGTTTGATTAGGCAACGAGGGATCTACCTTGTGATTGGTGGATTTTTTTTTATTGTTTGATTTTAATTTTATATCCTCCTTTGCCTGCCTCCCTCCCTCCATCCCTCCCTCCCTCCCTTGTGTGCATGCACGCAATGTGCGACTTTTCACATGCATGCATGCATGCCCTTGAGGATTTGAGGATGCCATGTGTAAATGGTGTTGGATCTACAGCCCTGTTTGGCAAAGCTCTAGTTCTTTTTTTTTTGGAAACCGGTCATCTAGCTCCAGAAATACTTTTACTATGTATGTAGACATAGTGTATATCTAACTATCTAAGTGCACGCAAAAGCTGTGTATCTAGAAAAGCCAAAACGTCTTACAATTTGGATTGGAGGGAGTATACTACTATAGCTATTCAGCATACAACATCAATCTGAGCTGATACCCTTAGGAATTGGTTCTAATCTGGTGCTGATGGTGATGATGACCCCAGTTATGTTGGCACTGGTCCATCCACCTAGCCAGCAGCCACCTGGGACGTCCACTTATCTGAGGCCTCTCTTTCTTTGCCATGACACATTGGCATGGAGACTCTCTTGATCAGCTGCCAGTCGGTCAGTGGCAGCATCAAGGGGTGGGAACTGATTGGTGGTTCATCTGGGCTATGGTTGGTGGATTGGGCTGCCATCGTGATGGTCTGGAGAACATATGGGGAAATCTTCAGTGTGAGTTTTGGGGTGTTTGTAAGGGTTCGTTCTCCTTTTTCTTCGTAATGTAATGATACACATCTCTCCTGGATGTTCTAGAAAAAAAGGGGGAAATCTGTGTTCCAAACAGGCCCTAAACTATATCCTCTTGTCTCCTCTCCCACCATTCTTTTTGCACACATGTAGTACATGTCTTACTTTTTTCTGGTGTTTATATATACAAAAAGACTGGTTTATATCAGATGCTTTATGACTTCCTTTTTTGTTTGTACTACTCTTGAGTGGCTATGATGATTGAACTTTCCATTAGAGAGCTTCTGCACTGTAGCATTTTCGGAGCTGATCCCTGGGATATTCTATTCTGCTTGTTGCTTAACTAGGATGGCTTGTACCTTGCTACTTCCGTCCCAAGAAAATGCATCTGTCTATGCACCTGGACAAGCATCCTTTTTGGGCAGTAGTAGCAACAAGTAACCAGTTATGTGGCCATGAAAGAGAGAGACAGAGAGCAAGGGAGATTACATTGTGCTTCCACTACAAATTGCAGTTGCAATCCTGATAATGTTTAAATCTGGAATCTGAGCCACTGAAATCACTTTTTTTTGTCCTAGCCCCCCCCCCCCCCCCCCCCCCCCCAACCCCAAAAAAAAAAAACAGCGGTTTATGAAGGTTGGTTTTGCCGCTGTTGCAGCTAATATGCTCTTTGAATTGGTTAAAAGTTTTATTCTGCTTTGTACCTTGTGCTCTTATCTACTCGTTCTTTTGTGCTATTTTGCATGTCCTGTTGATGCTGTACCCTGATCTAGGGCTGTGTTCTTCACTTGCCTTGCAGCTGGATTTTAACATGAGATAATGTTAGTAGGACTAATATGCCAAGTCAGTTCCATATCACAAGTTCCTACCTGAGTGCCCTAAATTACAAATAAGTAAAATTCCAATGTGGGGCAATGATCAATAACCAAGGCTGACATATGTGCCTTTGAGCAATCAAGGCTGCTATGGGTACCAAACTGGAGTCCTCGCTTTCCTCTCTTGGAAACCTCTTCAATTATGTTCTAATGATAATGGCGTTGTCCTTGCATGGTCATGCCATTCTTCATGGGTGATAACCAGGGCAGCTCCGCTTGTCAGAACAAGTTGATCTAGTGATAAGAGATGATGGGGATACAGTAAGATGAATGAGCAAAGGCAAAGCTGAGCCTCCCCCTTGCCCACCCACCCAATGTTTTCAAGGCGTCGCTTAATTGACGCTTAGGCGTCGCTTAAGTGCCAAGGCGCGCACGCATGACGCCATAGCAGACGACTCGCCTTAGATTCCACACCAGTGAGCGGGAGAGCGGGAGAGAGCGGTCGCGCTGGAGATTCCACACCCGTGAGCGGGAGAGCGGGAGGGGAACAAGAAGCCGCAGCTTGCCCGTGCCGACGCGTTCTCCTGCGCCGACGGGAGAAGTTGCTGCCCGCCCGCCGCCGAGCCGTGCGGCCGCCTGTGCGGGCTGCGGCCATCTTCCCCAATCGGCGCTGGGCCTACAACAGAGACTGACCTACATCTTGCTCCTTCTCCTTTCTTTTTCATTTTTTCCTTTTCGTTTTTCTTCATCATCTACTGCTCTAAGCTGCTTTTTTAAGTTTTCCTTAAGCTGTTAAGGCGTCGCCTTGCCTCACGCCTTAGTCGCTTAAGCGTAAGGCGGTAGTCAGTCGCCACGCCTCGCCTTACCGCCTTGAAAACATTGCACCCACCCATACACACACCCCAAAAGAAAAAAAGAAGAAGATAATACTGACGTTATGTGATTTCCTTCACATTTTAGGTGAATATATATTGTTGCTTCATGTTTTCTTGTGTAACATGCATATTTTCTAACTTAATTTCTTTGTTGCATTTGTCTAACTCCATGCAATTACTACCTTTGGCTATAGCCACTATTTTAGCTGTGCAGGGTGTGGCATTGATCCATTTGGTTAGTTCCTATGCATCCCTTCGTTTTTTCTGATATTTTTTTTTGTTGCTTGTCTGTTGATCTTCCTTTCTTGTTTGGAACTGTTCTTCAGTGGCTGTGATGATCAAATGCCCCAGCCTTTGTAACATCCTGAACTGTTAGCATTGGTATTTTGCTCAATTTGCTGCTAAACTAGGATGGCTTTTAGCATAACAAGTAACCAGTTTGCAACTAATTGTTGTCATTGCTGCTGTGGTGGTGGTGTACTATATATATTGTACATATTTGAATGAATGATCCTCCTTAAAAGTTCAATGAGAGGGAGGGAAATCTGAGCCATTAAGTACTTCGACAAGTATTTTGTTCTGTCATATTGGTTATGATTATCTTTCCTTAATGCTACCCTGCCTTTCCAGTGATTTCAAGTTTTCAACTTGGGACCAGGATCATGGTACTTATGGGACCAGCATGTCAATTGGATTTGCTGTCACCTAAGATTCATGACCTGGGTAGATTTGATGCAAAGATTCCTTGTTTTTTTGGTTGGGAAGCCCAAGCTTACTTGGATAAATTGCTAATTTAGTCATTTTGTTCTAAAGAATGTTTACTTTTCCTCAAACTCATATTTAACTACTTACATTCTTCCAACAATACTTTGGGCAGGCAGTGTTGGTGTTGGTGGTCCTTATTGCGTGTCATGACCTTTGGTCAAGTAAAAGGACAGACACGCTAAATTAATATCATGAGTGTGGCTGTACTTGTCTGATCATGTGTGTGAAATCTTCTCAATGTGTGTGCAGTTCACATGGAAGCAGGCCATTTCTTTCCATGTGCAGCATAGCCTGCATGTTCAGGTCATGGCTCGCAATTTGGGCCGCAAAGGCTAAGATTAATTAGGAATCACTATCAGAACTCCGCCCTCTGAGTCTGACTGCTGCCGCTTGTTGCTTCTCTGACTGATTCTCATCAGAACTCCGCCCTCTGAGTCTGACGAGCTCTCAAGAAGCTGTCGCCTTGCATCCTTCTCAGGTAACCATAACTGATGGTCGCTTCTCTCCTGGTTTTCTAATTGATCTGAGCTGCTGAGTTTTGCCTCCATGAGATGAGCTATCTATCTAGCTAAAAGTTCTAGAAGATATATTTCTGAGACTATCCAGAGCAATATCTAATATGTAGCAGTTCTAATTTATGTGTTCAGTGCGATAACATTAGGATCAGGGTCCGGGGTGATGTGATTTATGCAGGGTTTTCAAATTGTTTGCTCCATGTTTATTTGATTGGATGTATCTGAGGAATTACAGAATTTTAAACATTGTCTGGATATAAGCTCCACAAGTTCATTAATAGGTGTAAAAACTCTCGATGGAAGCTCTAGAACTGTTCATTTAGGTGGAAAAAGTAATCTAAAATAACAGACGATAAGTGTATTTCTTTTATCTCTTACATTTCATTGATAAATATACATTATCGAAAGCTACGCCCTAAATGCTAATTAATATGTAGGAAAAATAGTCTAAACCAACAACTGTTCTTAGTGCAATGACATAGTGTAGCCTGGCATTTCAGATTGCATGAAAACGTGGTGTGGCACTGCATAAACAAATATGTTACCTGGTCAGTTAAAATTTGCTGTTGGATCTTGGAATACCTGCATCAATATTGAACATTGAAGGTCTGCAGTCCTGCTTGCAGTTTGACTAGTTTTAGATAGTTGTAATTTCATCTTAAAATTTAAATGAATCTGAGTGGGTGAGGTTTGCCTGTGTTTGAGGGATCTTTTACTGCTCCTAAAGTGGGAGGCTGTTCCTTGGATGAAATGATCCGTCAAACTGATGGATAAGTCTCTGTGTGGGGCTGCAGCTAGGACAACATCTTGGACTAGCATCTAGGACAGCATCTAGGACTAGCATCTATGACAGCATCTATGACAGCATCTAGGACTAGCATCTTGGCATATGCTTAGCTGGCTAGCAGCCTACAAATATGTATCCCCAACCCCTCAGGTTGGCATGGCATTTGTGTGAGAAATAAACTAGAAAATTGCTCCAACTCCTAGTGTCATCCTCTCTCAATGAGAGTAAGAATTCTGCTACTACCAAGAGTAAGAATTCAGCGACTAACAACTGGTATCAGAGCCGTACTATCCTGTAGCCTGAGCATCTCCTGCTCATCTCCTTTTCCAGCCGCACAACAGCCCCAGCTGGGAGCAGCAGCAGCTCCGGCCGCTCCTGCGCACTCCTCTCAGCAGCCCTCTCCCCATGCAGCAGCCCCTCGGTAGCGCGTCATGTCCGCAGGGCAGTCTCAGCGCTCGGTCGCCTCGAGCACGCGGCGTCGGCAGGAGGCCGAACTTGCCGCGGCAGAGGAATGCGAGTGAGCGGCGGCAAGGGCGTCGAGGCTGGCAGCGGCGGAGCTGGCAGCAGACAGAGCGGAGGCGGAAGCGGCGTCGGCGGCGGATGCAGCGCGTGCGGCGGCAGCAGAGGTCGTGGCTCTGCGCGGCAGCATCAGCAGCTCCGTTTCTGCTGACGACAACGCCGACGCGGACCTCGAGCTGCTGGGGAGGGAGGCAGCGCGAGCGCGGGCGGCGCAGTGGGCAGCCGCGCACGCCCACGAGCACGGCGGCAGCTCAGACAGGCGCGGACGCGCTGGCGGCGCTCTTGGAGGAGGCGCGCACGGCGGTGGCGCTCCAGGAGGAGGCGCGCACGGCAACGGTGGCGGACGGGTCGATGGAGAGCGCGGCCTTCACTGGCAGCGTGGCTCTCTTCCCGGATCGGTACCGTGGTTATCACGGGCTCCAGGCTGTTGTCAGGGACGTCGGCCCCGGCGGTGGGTGGCCTACCCTCACTAAGACCAACTACGTCGAGTGGGCTGCGGTGATGAGGGTAAAGCTCTAGGTGCGGCACATGTGGGAGGTAGTCCGGTACGGCGACGTCGACTATGACCAGGATCGACGGGTGCTGGATGCCCTCATCGCCGCAGTCCCGTCCGAGATGCAGTTCTCGCTTACCAACAAGCGGACTGCCAAGGAGGCTTGGGACGCCATCGCTGCGGCACGCATCGGCAGCGACCGTGCCCGCAAGTCCACACTACAGGCACTTCGCAAGGAGTGGGAGAACCTGACCTTCAAGCCAGGTGAGGACGTTGATGACTTTGCTCTCCGTCTCAACACTCTGTTGCAGAAGATGGTGCAGTTCGGCGATGACACCTACGACGAGGAGAGAGCTGTCGAAAAGCTCTTTCGCTGCATCCCCGAGAAGTACAAGTAGATGGCTCGCTCGATCGAGTCCCTGTTGGATCTCTCCACGATGTCGATCGAGGAGGCGATAGGTCGCCTCAAGGTCGTCGACAGCGAGGAGCCAGAGTCTCTCTCGGGGCCCATCACCACTGGCGGGAAGCTCCTTCTCACTCGGGAGCAGTGGGCTGCCTGCCAAGGTGACCGAAAGAAGGCGGAGCCTTCTTCCGCGACAGACGGCCGCAAGCGTGGCAAGCCGCGCAAGGCGCACAGAGACGCCCAGGCCGGTGCGCGAGGACGTGCCGAGGGTGATGCCCGCGGAGGCGCCCAGGGCGGCGCCGTCGGCAAGCACAAGCCGGCACGAGATGACACCTGCCGCAACTGCAGCCAGCTTGGCCATTGGGCCAAGGACTGTCGATAGCCACGATGCGGCCAGGCCCACGTCGCACAGGCGGAGGAGGAGCCGGCTCTGTTCATGGCACATGCAAGCATCGAGCTACCTCCAGCGGCACCGGCCGCAGCGGCTCTCCTCCACCTTGACGAGCCAAAAGCACACGCCCTCCTCGGCGACGGCTCCGACAACGACAAGACTGACGGGTGGTGCCTCGACACTGGCGCCACCCATCACATGACCGGTCGACGGGAGTTCTTCACCGAGCTTGACTCTAGCGTCCGAGGCTTCGTCAAGTTTGGGGATGCCTCCGGCGTGGAGATCAAGGGCGTCGGCTCCGTCATCTTCACCGCCGTGTCTGGTGAGCACAGGCTGCTCACCGGAGTCTACTACATCCCCGCGTTGAGGAACTCCATCATTAGCTTGGGACAGCTGGATGAGAACGGTTCGCACGTGGTGGTTGAGGATGGAGTCATGAGGATTTGGGATCGCCGTCGCCGACTTCTCGCCAAGGTATCCAGAAGCGCAAATCGACTCTACGTCCTTAACGTGTAGGTGGCACAACCCCTCTGTCTCGCTGCTCGTCGGGATGACGAGGCGTGACAGTGGCACGAGCGCTTCGGACACCTTCACTTCGAGGCCCTGAAGCGGCTCAGTGCCACGGAGATGGTGCGAGGCCTGCCGTGCCTCGACCATGTGGAGCAGCTCTGCGACGTCTGCGTGTTGACGAAGCAGAGGCGACTTCCCTTTCCCCAGCGGGCGAGCTTTCGAGCCAAGGAGAGGCTCGAGCTTGTACACGGGGACTTATGTGGCCCGGTGACACCGGCCACACCGGGAGGACGACGCTACTTCCTGCTGCTCGTCGACGACCTCTCCCGCTACATGTGGGTGATGGTCCTCGACAGCAAGGGAGAGGCTGCGGACGCCATCGGGCGCTCGCAGGCTGCTGCGGAGGCGGAGTGCGGCCGCAAGCTGCGCGTGCTGCGCACCGACAACGGCGGCGAATTCACGACGGCTGAATTCGCGTCGTACGGCGCTAATTAGGTCATTCAGCGCCACTACTCCGCGTCGTACAACCCGCAGCAGAATGGCTTCGTCGAGCGACGCAACCAGACGGTTGTGGGGATGGCTCGGGCCCTTCTCAAGCAGAGGGGGATGCCGGCTGTCTTCTGGGGAGAGGCGGCGGTGTCGGCCGTCTACATCCTCAACCGCTCGCCTACCAAGGCGCTCGATGGTAGGACGCCATACGAGGCTTGGCATGGGCGCAAGCCGGCGGTCTCCCACTTGCGGGTCTTCGGCTGCCTCGCGTTCGCCAAGGAGCTTGGCCACATCAGCAAGCTCGACGACAGGAGCACTCCGGGAGTGTTCATCGGCTACGCGGAGGGCTCGAAGGCCTACCGCATCCTCGATCCGAAGACACAGCGTGTGCGCACGGCGCACGACGTTGTGTTCGACGAAGGGGGAGGATGGGCGTGGGACAAGGCGGTGGGCGACGGCTCAGCTCCGACGTACGACGACTTCACTGTCGAGTACGTCCACTTCGAGGGAGCTGGGGGAGTAGGCAACTCTTCTTCGACGAGCGCGTCTACCCCAGTCCCCGAGCCTCCACCGACCCCGGCGCCTGCTACTTCGACAGCACCACGCTCTCCAGCCAGGACCTCGGCTGCGATGAGTTCTTCGCCGGCTCCACCACAACCGGCACCGCCACGCACTCCAGCACCGACTGGCACCTCTCCGGGCACGTCTACTCCAACACCAGGTCGTGTCGAGCACAACCCGGTTGAGCTCGCTACTTCGCTCTCTCACGACGAGGAGCGCATCGACGTGTACCACGACGGCGAGCCATTGCGGTACCGTACGATGGAGAACCTTCTCGGTGACCAGCCGGTGCCGGGACTGGTGCCTCACGACCTGGAGGCGCAGTTGCACCTTGCGTGTGACGACGGCGAGCCTCGGTCGTTTGCAGAGGCCGAGAGACACGCGGCATGGCGCGCCGCGATGCAATTGAAGATGGATGCGGTTGAGAAGAACCGCACCTGGGAGCTTGCTGACCTTCCTCGTGGTCACCGCGCGATCACCCTTAAGTGGGTGTACAAGCTGAAGAGGGATGAAGCCGGCACCATCGTCAAGCACAAGGCTCGCTTGGTGGCACGAGGTTTCGTGCAGCAGGAGGGGGTCGACTTCGACGACGCCTTTGCTCCCGTGGCACGGATGGAGTCCATACGACTCCTTGCGCTAGCTGCCCAGGAGGGCTGGCGTGTTCATCACATGTACGTCAAGTCGGCGTTCTTTAACGGCGACTTGAAGGAGGAGGTCTACGTGCACCAGCCGTCGGGATTTGCGATACCCGGCAAGGAGGGCAAGGTGCTTCGCCTATGCAAGGCCCTCTATGGCTTGCGGCAGGCACCGAGGGTGCGGAATGCCAAGTTGGATTCCACGCTAAAGGAGATGGGCTTTGAGCAAAGCCCGCACGAGGCGGCCATCTACCGACGGGGCAGTGGAGGAAATGCTCTGCTGGTGGGTGTCTACGTCGACGACTTGGTGATCACCGGCACCAAGGATGCGGAGGTGGCGGCATTCAAGGAAGAGATGAAGGCCACCTTCCAGATGAGTGACCTGGGGCCTCTCTCCTTCTATCTGGGAATCGAGGTGCACCAGGATGACTCCGGGATTACGCTTCGACAGACCGCCTACGTCAAGCGCGTCGTTGAGCTAGCTGGGCTCACCAACTGCAACCCAGCTCTCACTCCGATGGAGGAGAGGCTGAAGCTAAGCCGCGACAGCACGACGGAGGAGGTGGACGCTACGCAGTACCGACGTCTTGTGGGGAGCCTTCGCTACCTCGCCCACACATGGCCGGACTTGGCATTCTCTGTCGGCTACGTTAGTCGGTTCATGCAGTGACCGATGACGGAGCACCAGCAGGCTGTGAAGAGGATCATCCGCTGCGTTGCGGGGACTCTCGACCACGACCTCTACTACCCTAGATGCCCTAGGGTGGCACACTTCGTCGGGTACAGCGACAGCGACCACGCCGGCGACATCGACACCAGCAAGAGCACGAGCGGGATCCTCTTCCTCCTCGGCAAGTGCCTCGTTAGCTGGCAGTCGGTCAAGCAGCAGGTGGTGGCCCTGTCTAGCTGCGAGGCCGAGTACATAGCAGCCTCCACCGCTTCGACTCAGGCGCTCTAGCTCGCTTGACTACTTGGTGATCTCCTCGGCAGAGACACTAGAGCGGTGGAGCTTAGGATGGATAGCAAGTCCGCTCTAGCCCTGGCAAAGAACCACATTTTCCATGAACGGAGTAAGCACATCCGGGTGAGGTACCACTTCATCCGAGACTGTTTGGAGGAAGGGAGCATCAAGACGAGCTACATCAACACCAATGACCAGCTTGCGGACCTGCTTACCAAGCCTCTTGGGAGGATCAAGTTCCTTGAGCTCTGCTCCAGGACCGGGATGGTTCAACTTTCCCACAAGATGACGCACAAGACTTAGGGGGAGAATGATGGATAAGTCTCTGTGTGGGGCTGTAGCTAAGACAACATCTTGGACTAGGCATCTAGGACCAGCATCTAGGACTAGCATCTTGGCATATGCTTGGCTGGCTAGCAGCCTATAAATATGTATCCCCAACCCCTCAGGTTGGCATGACATTTGTATGAGAAATAAAATAGAAAATTGCCTCAACTCCTAGTGTCATCCTCTCTCGATGAGAGTAAAAATTATGCTAGTACCGAGAGTAAGAATTCAGCGACTAACACAAACAGTATAAATGTTTTAAAAGATTTATTTTAAAAAAAATCTTAATTGTAAACATTTGTTTGTTTCTGTAGTTATCTGATGTAGCAGCTCTAGTTTTTATTCAGAGTGAGAATGTGGGGAGCAAGGGAAGTGAGTGATGTGTGATATATTGGAGAGTCTACGAATGATTTGTAGCATTACTATGTAAATTTCACTCTGAACAGCCTGCCTCGGCTGTTTCCAAGTACTTGTAATCTTGTATTGATATAGTGTGTTCTTTTATGAAAGTAAAGGCTTGTAGCAGTAACAGAGTTTCCTATTATTGGAGTTCGGCAACATTATATGCATATCTTTTGAACTTAAAGAGAGCTGTTACCAATCTTTTTACTTGATGACATATAAACAAGGTTTAACTGCAAAACTCATATTGTTCTGAATCTTACAAACTATTATCAGCCAGCCTATCAAATGCCATAGCAATGAAAGAGTAAATCTTGCAAGCTTATATTTATAAATGCTATAGCTGTTTCGTCCATCACGGATTTCTTTATAAAGCTCTCACAATCTAAATCTCTGGTAGTTGATGTTTGGATGTTTCGGTTTCAGAAATGGAGTGCTAATTGGCTAGGGACCCACGAGGTTGCGGTGTCTTACCAATCAGAGATCTATTTCTCTGTTATGATAATTTTATTATGCTAATTCTGTAATTCAAAATTATGAGATTTTGGTGATGACTGGACAAATTTGAGCCAATTCTGTAATTCATAATTCATAGTTTGAGAAGGCATTCTGCACATTTTGTACAGATTATTTTGACGAAGGAAATGTTGTACACTATGGATTTGATAAAAAAAATGATGCTTTCTAAGCTATAGTTCGTTTTGGATTGTCCTAATTCAATCTTCTTTTTAACTTTGATCAAGTTTGTAGAAGAAAGTTATAACAATTCTTATCTTAATATTATAGTGTTAAAATAACTTACCAGGTTTCGCAATAATACATTGCTAAGTTCTATGTTCATATGGTGATCTATCTTAAACCGATGAATGCTATTATCATCTAATAGTCCCAAAATTAATATTGGTTCATAATGATTTAGCTAGATATAAATAATTAGCTAAATCTATAAAAACTGCAAAAAATTATAATATCTGATTTTGATTCGGTTGTGAAACAAGATTCCTATATAAAGATTCCATATACACTATTATTATGTAATAGCCAAATTAAAAATTATAGAGAGATTTTTTTTAGTTTTTATGAGCAGGGAAGGAAATATTAGTATATTAAGTAAAATGTAGAAAAACATATCATGAGAACTGAAATTGTGACTAAAATAGTAAATCGATGGCCATATCACATACAAAAATCACGATAATAATCATGCAAAAGAGTCTTTAATTACAGCTTTTGTAAAACGAGCATGGTGGTTGAGGGCTTGAGGCCACTGGATGATAAGAAATCTGTTTCTAGATGTGTGTCGTCTTCTAATGTGAGCTATGGGTCAAAACCCTCTGGGAGTGGGATGAAACACAACCCTCCAATTGTGTTGCCGTAGTCGTCGATGAAAGCCTCAACGGAAAGCAATCAAGCTTGCAAGTACAATTGTACACACAGGCCCGCGCCGCGGCGGCCGTCTGCAGCTCTACCAACAGTCGCGTGAGGCAAAACAAGCACACGCCGCCCGGCCGCCCGGCCGCCCGGCCAATGAGCTACGGCTACGACGACGAGGAGGCGACGGGCACGGCTTCGAAGAGCTTGGCGAAGTAGAACTGCGTGGAGATGAAGCCGCGGTTGGCGACGCGCCATCCGGCCTGGCGGAGCGCGTCCTCGATGTCGGCCTCGGCGTGCAGGTAGGCGCGCGTGGCCTTGGACGGGCCCGGGAACAGCTCGCCGACGCGCTTGAGGAAGTCGAAGTAGAGCGTCCTGGGCGCGAAGCTGATGAGCAGCCGCTTGTCCGCCAGCGACGCGAGGTGGCGGATCATGGCGCGCGCCTCCTCCCGCGGGTAGTGGATGAGCACGTCCAGGCACACCACCACGTCGTACCGCCCCTCCAGGCTCTCCAGGTCGCGGACCTCGAACCGCGGCATCCGGAACGTCGACCCCGGCGCCGTCGCCTGCGCCAGCGCCGCCTGCCGCTGCGCCTCCGACACCATGGCCGCCGAGATGTCGGAGGCCAGGACGTCGGCGCCCTCGGCCGCGAGCGGGATGGCCAGCGACCCCGTCCCGCACCCGGCGTCGCACACCGTGGCGCCCGACAGCTCCAGCTGGGAGTCGCGCAGCATGGACAGCGCCGCCGCCACCGTCTGCGCGTGGCCCTCGCGGATGTCCAGCTGCACGCGGTTCACGCCCTCCGTCGCCGACCCGTAGATCTTACGCCACCGCTCGAACCCCGTCGAGTTGAAGTAGGCGCGGACGGCCTCCTTGTCCCCGCCGCCCGCCGCCTCGGCCTGCGCTCGCCGCCGGCGCTCCGGGTCGGACAGAGACACCGCCGCCGCCAGCGCGGCCGCCGCGGCGGCCGCGGCCGGGAGGGATAGCTCCGAGAGGTCCGCGGCCGTCGGCAGCGCCGCCGCGGTGGTGGCGGGCGCCTTGCGCTGCTGGGGCCGGAGGAGGAGGACGTTCGGCTGCGTGTTGTGGAGGATGGAAGGCCGTGGTGGAAGGGAGTGGAGGCGGGAGAGCGGCGCGGTGGAGACGCCGGCGCGCGCCATGACCGGACCGGAGTGAGCACTGAGCAGTGGAGTTTCTCGACACGGGTTGTTCGCGGGTGATGATGGGGTTGGGATTTTGGGATAGGGTTTTTCCGGATTGCCCCTCGTGTGTCTGGAGATTTGCCCAGATTTTCTGCGTGAGCGTGTGGTCGAGGGGGCTATTGGGATAGGGGATTTGTGGAGGGTTATTACTGTGCCTTTTTCTTTTGTGATGAAAGCGACCTAATTTTGCCTGGTTTCAGCTACGTTGGGCTAAAATACGCTACCATCGCGGTCCAACACAGCCCGCTATTGCTTGCTTGTAGTTACATACAGGTCCATTTCACCTCTTAATTCCAGTCTCCGTCCAATTCCTTTTCTCGTCTTATATAACCCGAAAACCACAAATGTTACCCTGGAAATGTATCAACCTTGCAAATCACACTGCCACATGTGAGTCATATCATCTGAAACCACCCTGGAAACCACGTGAAGGTATAATTAATTTGCATATAACCTCTCCATTGCAAAATGTATGTCGTTTTAGTTTTGTTTTAAGCCAAAATTTTGTTTGAACTGTCATCAAAGTTAATTAAAAAAATACATCAATATTCACAATATCAAATTAGTTTCGTTAGATAACCATAACATATGTTTTTTTAAACTTAGGCTCTTAGGCCACTTAATTTACTTACGGCTCAGCAAGATCGCGAGCCACCAAATTTTGTACAAATAGAGGGATTGTGTCGGTGCGAAAAGTGACCAATACGTAGATATTTATAGTTTTACCGTATGTTGTGATCAGATGTGGCCTAACACTCAATGACACAGGATTTATACAGGTTCAGGCAACGTGCCCTACGTCCAATTTGAGTCAGTCGGTGACTTTATTCCTGAGTCCAGGTGCTCGAAGTTTGCTGTGGGGTTACAAACGAGAGGGAGTAAGATGGGGGTATCAGAGGTCCGGTCGGACTCCGGACCGAAGGGCCAAGAGTGACGGAAACTCCGACGTGCGCTAAACGTTCGAACGTATGCTCTATTTGGCCTTAGAGTTCTAGAGCCTAGCAGAGAGAATCGGAATGATCCGTGTGTTGTCTGTCGGAATCGTTCGGATCGTCCCCTTCTTGGAGAGACCGCATCTCCTTTTATAGCTGAAGGAGACGGCTTTACAAGAGAGAGTGTGAGAGAAAGAGAGTATGTGTGCTACCTAGTCTTGTTGCCCATGCCATCGGGTACAAGGTGGTTTGTTAGCGCCCATAATACTGTTGATGGCTGGATGCATGTGGTTGGTTCCACTGTGTTCTTCTGGTATGACAAATGTCGACGCCTACCATACTGTAGGTCAAATGTCGACGCTCACAATACTGTTTATGTTCTGACATGTCTGGAAGGTTATAAAGTACCCTTCTGACATGACCTGACAGTATTGTCCTGCAGGTGTACGGTCCTCGGTATTGCGGTTTGACTTCAGCACCCTGTCTTACTTGCTCTGCCTGATTCTTTGGGTCCTTACCGAGCGGGCGTCCCCGTTCGGTTGTTTCCCAGTTGGCTCCGACTGCGCTGGTCGGAGAAGAGATGTAAGCAGAGGTTCGGTGTACTTATGGTCGGAGAAGCGAGTCAGAGTCAGAGGCGAGCGTCGACCCTCCTTGACTAGGCCTTCTGGTCAGAGAAGCGGGCTGGAGTCAGAGGCGAACGTCGGTCCTCCTTGGCCAGGCCTTTCGGTCAGAGAGGCGGGCCAGAGTCGGATGCGAGCGTCATCCCTCCTTGGCCAAGCCTTTCGGTTGAAGAGGCGGGCCGGAGTCAGAGGCGAGCGTCGGCCCTCCTTGGCCAGGCCTTCCGGTTGGAGACTGGATCGCTCTTCTGGCCTATCGTTAGGTATCTGGGCTGGCCCAAGAGTTGCGCATCGTTCGCAATATCGTCTGCTGGGCCGAGCTTTTGTTGGGAAGCAATTCCATTAGGGACACCGGGTTTAAGAACCCAACAGGAGCCCCTGAGCCCCCGGACGATTCAGGTAGAATCATCTGGGGGATTTTTCGTTTTGACAGCGGATGCGCGCGAGCGCACCCATGGGTGTAGCCTCTGAGCCCCCGGGTGATTTGGGTAGAATCGTCTGGGGGTTTTTTCGTTTTGCTGGTGGGGGAATTTTTTGTTTTGACAACGGGTGCACGCGAGCGCACCCGGTGGGTGCAGCACCCAAGCCTACGTTCAGCTGGTGAGTCGGTTGGAGGCGGAGCATCTTGGTAACCTTTCCTGGGGCCACAGACTACCGTTCGGGGTGTTCGCCCATGTTTGTCCCGGCTGTGACCCGTGCGGTCGGTTGATTTCTTGAGTCGGTGTCGGGCGACATGAGCCCCTGAGCCCCGTTGGGCTTGGTAGGGGTGGGTCTAGTTCCATTCGTTACCCCGTCTGTGATTTTTGCAACCAGAGGGGCTGAGCTAACGTCGCTTGCCTCGATGGCTCGAGTGACGTGCTCGGTGAGCTCGCTAACGGGCGTGTTCGAGCGAAATCTAGGTCCATCGTTCGTGACGAGGTCGTCATAGCCCTCATGTGGCATTCTACTGCTCCTTAACCCGCGTCTCGGTAGATGCCTGGGTCATTCCGAAGACCGACTTAGGTGGCTCGCTGGCCTCCCCTCGATGGAGATTCTGTGGGCATGGCTTGAGATTAGGATCGAACGAGAAGACTGAGATGACCCTGTCTGCTTCTAAGCAGATTGGGCGAGGGCCACTAGGGCTCATCTGTGTTTTCTCCCCTGTCTCTGTTTAACGTGAGGTGGCCTCGAACCCTTCGCAGGCCGGCCTTTGAACCCCGGTCGGTCGTTGCTCATGTTGAATGAGGCAACTACCACTTCGTGATGCAACACGGAGCGTTGTGATGCATTAATTGCATATGCAATGCTTCAGATGTATGGGATAAATGAATGACTGTATGAATGAATCTGTGAATGCATGTATGAGAATGGATGAATGAATGATCATGCATCAAAAAAATAAAGTAAGAGAGATTGGTAGAGTTACCTTGATGACTCGAGTGACAGGCTTGAGGAGTCTTTATCTGATACGTTTGAATGGGATCCGTGTTCGTCGTTCGTGATGGAGTCGATATGGCCCACATGGGGCATCCCTTTGCTCCTTACCTATCTCCCGACATTCGCCTGAGCTGTCCGATCGACTCAAGAAGCTCGTTGGTCTCTCCTTGGTGATCTTGTTGTTGGGCTCTTCCAAGTCTTGCCTAGGAAGGCGGAGGGCCGCCTGCGTGTGGTTGCGCCTTTTTTCCCACGTCCAATGTGCGGTAGTGGTGGGCCATGCCTAGGCCATGTCCTGTCTAACCAGGCGCTGTCTAGTCGGGCAGGGTGCATCCCATCAGTCAGGACACGCCCCATCGCATTCCCATCTGCATTAAATAGGGGAAGGGAGAGGGTTTTTCGCCCCAATCCTTTGCCTTTCTCCAACTACTGCGTCTCCTACTTAAATAGGAGAAGGGAGAGGGTTTTTGTCCTGTTCCTTCGTCTATTCTCCAACTGCTGCCTCTCCTCCTTCTTCCTTCTCGCCAAGTGTGTTCGTGTGCCATGGCAGTTCCTAAGTGAGAGAGGGTAAAGCGAGGGAGATGAGAGCTCATAGATCTGTTTGTGAATCCAGAGCGCAATGTCAAGCTAGAGGCCATCGAACATAGATGAGACGGTGCTGGCTGCCTTCGCCAAGAAGGGTTGCTTCCACCGAAGGAGGTGGCGCACTGGAGGGATCCTATGGGGGAGGCTTTTCCGTGACCTCGGGCCGGCAAGGTTGTCTCCTTGCCTTCCATGAGCACGGGCTAGGATATCTCGCGCACTGGTTCCTGCGTGGGATCCTCAATGAGTGTGGCCTAGAGCTGCAGCACCTCAACCCGACTGGGGTGCTGCACGTTGCCAGCTTCATCATCGTCTATGAGGCGTTCCTAGGGATGGAGCCACACATGGACTTCTTCTGATGGATCTTCACCGGGCGAGCTTTGTCGGAGGGGAAGCCGCCCAGGACCGCATCGGTTGGGGGCTTCACCCTATGGAAGAAGCTGATTTTGTCGGGCTCATACCCCGCATACACCCCTTGCGACTCTAATTAGGGGTGGCATGGGGAGTGGTTCTACATTAGGAACCCGACAGAGGCACCATTCTCGCCGTTCACTGGTAGAAGGTCGGAGAGGCGGGAGAGCTAGTCATGGGGCCCCTCCAGCCGATAGAACAAGCTTGGGATCATTGAGGTAGAGCTCTAGCTGGTGCAGCATGGCCTTGATGGGCTATGGGTGTTCCACACCTTCTTCTACCGTCGGGTCACCCCGCTGGTGGAAAGGAGGCGGCCTATGTGGAACTACTTGGGCCCAATAGATCCCAACCGTGCGTCGTCGGAGGAGTTAGCGAAGGACGAGGTCTAGAGTCGGCTCGACTAGGTGCTACAACTGAGGGCCCAAGAGACCCTCGATGGAAAGCCTAGACCCCTTCATGCCATGAAGCCATCAACTCTGGTATGTTCTCTTCTCCTTATTCTATGTCCCTTTCAATCTTGCTCTCCTATAATTTGACTTCAAGTCATCTGTTTCGCAGGGACTTGCCGGTTATAAATCCCGGCCACATCTTGTGAAGGGGCCAGAGGGTGTGGCTCAGCAAGCTGCCCTGAAGGAGGCGGCGGTCATGAAGAAGAACAAGAGAGCTAAGAAGGCTCGGAGGAAGCACGGGAAGGAGATGGAGATCGCCCGACGGGTGCGGGCCAGTGAAAATTGGAGCGACGTGGAGGTAGAGCTCAAGTCGGAGGAGCCCACGAAGCTGGGGGGCGATGCTTGCACCTCCAAAGATGAGGGAGACCAGGACGTCATCACGACCTTGGTAGAGCATCATGAGCCTACGGCCACGTCTGCTAGCGGTGGGCAAGATGCAGAGAGGCGCAACGACGTTCCTGCCACCAAGGAAGAGTGTTGCAAGCTCAAATGCCATAGGTGAGTGGGAGGTGAACCGGACGTGGTTGCCGTGCCCTTTGGAGGCATCGTCGGCCATGTCCCCACCTGCTCTGGGCGTAGCGAGGCAGGCCAGGTGGTTAGAGGAGCGGGCTTGCACCTCCACGTCTTTGGGGTCAGTGCACGCACATGACCCACAATGGGGGGACGCCCCGCCAGCTTCTCCTGTGGGCATGCCACGAGCCAGGGGTCGCGGCAACTCACGGGCCGATCGGGAACCGATCGAGTCGGCACCTTCCCAGGCCGATGTGAGGGGGCATGGGTCACGACTCGTGAGCGGCCCTCGCCCGGTGGATTCATTGCCAGTGGGTCAGGGCTTCAGGGCCCTGCCCTTTGCGTCTTGGTATGTACCCATGTTTCTTTTGATCTCATAGTTTGTTTTTTGAGCGCGACTGACCTATACTCTTTTGACAGCGGCCAGATACTGATGGCTTGAGCATCGCCCTGCCTCCCATGTGGGAGGAGTGGAGACCTATCCTACAGCGATTCATGATGAGTGGTGGGGGAAGCAGGCTAGCGGCGGTGCGTCCTTCCCATCCAGGGGTGGTGCCTTCTTTGCCGATCGCGAGTATGGCGGTAGCGGCAGCGGAGGTGATGGCGGCGATACCAGTGGGGACAATGGAGGCTACGTCGAAGGTGACCCTCGCGACCCCTCCTGCGCCAGCTATGGTGGAAGAGGGGAGGGAGACTAGGCTCCCTGCCTCACCTAGCGGAGGGATGCACGGTTCACCCTCCTGGTCAGAGCTGGAGGCATCGGAAGGTGACGCGGCTAGGCCAGAGGTAGAGCATTCGTCGATGGGCCACAGGGTCGAGGAGGTGGAGATCCCCTGCCTCAGTGAGGTAGGCACTAGGGTGGAGCCATCGGCCATCCCACCGTCATAGGAGCTAGCGGTGGTCCGGTCGTCGGCTGGGCCTTAGCGGGTTGGGGCGACCCATGACCTGGTGTGGCCCTACCCCGGTGACCCGAGGAAGGCTCAGTTCATCCTTTAGGATGTGGAGGAGGTGCATCTCTAGGACATATTTGGGGGGAGAGGACTCGCAATGGAGTACGATCTCGCCCAAACCAGGGCAAGGCTCGAGGAGGCCTTGGAGCGAGTCACGGTCGTCCATTAGGCGGTTACAATCAACCTACCCCACATCATAGAGGTAAGTTTTCTGTGTTCATCCTTAACTCCTTGGTCTTTCACTGGTTGTCTCAGCATGCTTGCTTCTTGTTTTGCAGGGTTTAGAGGAGATGTCAAGCCTCAAGTCCCGTTTCCTCCGAGAGGAGCACGCTCGAATGGAGCGGGAGGCTGTGGTGTTGCGGTGGGTCACCGAGCTCGAGCGCCAGCTAGAGTCTGCCCACCATGAGTCCCAAGACCAGGCGTCCAAGGCGACGGAAGCACGGTGCGGTGGAACTGCTTATGGTGGAGCGGGCGACTACCGCTGAGCAGGGACTTGATGGGGCGAAGGTCCACTAGGTGGAGACCGAGGTGGCACTCCAAAAGTCCCTAGCGGAGACTAAGGTGGCGCTCTAGGAGTCCTTGGTGGCTCTAGAGTCAGAGAGAAAGGCCCGGTCGAAGGTCGACCAGAAAGTGCTCGTGCTCTAGGGCTAGGTGCTTGGGACAGAGGAGTCAAACACTCAGCTGCACGAGAAGGTGACTCGGCAGGAGGAAGGACTCTCCATCCTTGAGAACACCCACCTCGGTATGTACCTGTTTTGCTTTTAGTCGATGCCTTAGTTTTTCCCTTCCCTTGCTTCTAAACTTGTCGTGCTTTTTCTAGAACTGGGTGGAAGAATCGGTTTTGTGGAGCAGGACCTAGAGACGGCTAAGGCGACGATTGGTCGAAGCATGGAGGCGCTGGACAAGTCCCTTGAAGAGAGACATGCTCTCAAGGGGGAGCTTGACTAGATCCATAATGTCGCCCAGGTTGTCGTCTCGGAGGTGTTCGGGTCGGCGTTGAGCACCAGCACGCTCGCCACCGACTGGCGGAGGTCCCGAACAAAGTTCAGGCGCTTATCTCCGATGAGATGTTCTACAGGACATCAGGGGTGCTGACTTTGGTGATGACCCACCACCCAGACCTAGACTTCGCCACCATCTACAGTGGGTACGCTACCGGCTAGAGCACGGACACCATCCATGTGCTCGGGGAAAGCTTGCTGCCACACGCACAGTTGGTGGCTGAGCAAGTCTCCTCGCAGTGGGTGATGGACGCTCGCTGTTCGAGCATAGCCAAAGGTGCACATCCAGAAGATGTCATCTAGCCTATGGATGGAGTGGAGCTTGGGTCGTAAGCGAACATCGTCCCGCCACCGACTGAGCCAAACATCATCCCGTCGGAGACCGAGCAGCTCTTATCCTCGTCGACCGAGCCGGCAGCCGATGCCGCCAGGTAGCCACAATAGAATGTAAAGTAGAAACATGCAATATGTGTAAGGGATAAGTTCATGGGGGAGTCCTCGTGAAAACATTTTTGTGTATTTATGAATACATCAATTTCATTTTGTGATGGAATCACTTCATAAGGGGAAGCTTGTCCCATCCGTTCCTTATTTTTACCCTAGCATAGCTTTGTTTTTTATTCTTTCTTTTTCACACCTACCCGTTTGAACCATAGGCTGCAACCTTAAGAACCTAGGCATGGCCCATGAGGCTCAGCTGCTTGTAACCATAGGTCATGGTGGGGTGTGATCGGTCGGAACATTTGAATGAAAGAAAGCGGTAAGACTGAATTTAGGGGAAGAAACAACATTACTATTCGATGTTCCAAGTGTTGATGAGAACATTGCCATTGTCATCCTTCAGTCGGTAGATGCCCAGTCGGATCACCTCGGTCACCGTATAGGGTCCTTCCCATAGTGGAGAGAGTTTGTGTTTCTCCTTGGTTGATTGGGTCCTTCGAAGCATGAGGTCTCTGACCTCAAGGATCCTCCCTCTGATTTTTCTTTCATGGTACTTACGGAGGGTTTGCTGGTAGCGAGCAGAGCAGATGATGGTCATCTTGTAGGCCTCCTCGAGCAGGTCAACCACGTCCTGCTTAGCCTCTGCGGCTCAGTCTTGGTCAAAGGCCTTCACTCTTAGGGTGCCGTGGTCAAGGTCGGAAGGCAGCACCGCTTCAACTCTATAGGCTAGGAAGAAAGGTGTGAATCCTATGGATCGGTTTAGGGTCATTCTTAAGCTCTAGAGGATCGCTGTGACCTCTGCAACCCATCGCCCAGTGTACTTATTGAGTCGGTCAAAGATTCGTGGCTTGAGTCCTTAGAGGACCATGCCATTAGCTCGTTCGACCTGACCCTTAGTACATGGATGTCCGACTGAGACCCAGTTGATCCTGATGCCATATCCATCATAGAAGTCTAGGAACTTCTTCCTGGTGAAGTTAGTTTCGTGGTCAGTGATGATACAGTTAGGAACGCTGAACCGGTAGATGATGTCAAGGAAGAACTTGACCACCTCTTCCAAACGAATGTTGGTGATGGGCTTCACCTCTGTCCACTTGGTGAATTTGTCCACTGCTACGAGTAGGTGAGTGAAGCCGCCTAGACCCTTTTTGAGGGGTCCTACCATGTTGAGGCCCTAGACCATGAACAGCCAGGTGACGGGGATGGTTTGAAGCTCCTGTGCTGGCAAGTGAGTTTACCAAGCATAGAACTAGCATCCCTCGCACCTGGGGACGACCTCCTCTACATCTCATAGCATGGTGGGCCAGTAAAAACCTTAGCAAAAGACTTTTCCGACCAGCAAGCTTGGGGCCGCGTGGTGTCCCCAGATTCCAACATGGACCTCAAGGAGGAGCTACTTGCCTTGGTCGGTAGGGACGCACTTCATGAGTACTCATGACAGACTTTGCTTGTAAATTTTGTTGCCGAGTGCAACAAATGTCTTGGCGCGTTGAGTGATCCATCACGCTTCAGTCCTTTTGGTTGGGAGAACCTCCTCAAGGAGGTAGGAGAGTAGTGGTGCTCGCCAGTCGGCTTGATCGAGTGCCACCACGGCGACATCGGTGGGCGACATCATTACGGCGGCACCAGGGTCAGAGCCCCTGAGCGCCAAGTTGGCATCGAGGTGTGTCTAGATCAGACCTTCCAGGATGCAGGCAGATGGTTCATGAAGGTCATTGATGAAGACCCTGTCCAGAGATGGAACCCGTTTGGCAGCCAATTTTGTGAGAAAATTGGCGGCATCATTGTCCTTTTGGGGGACATGGTGTAGCTCTATCCCCTAGAATTTGTCCTTGAGCTTGCACACCTCTTGGCAGTATGCTGCCATGAGGAGGCTTTTGCAAGAGGACTCCTTCATGACTTGGTCGACGACCAACTCCGAGTCACCATGAATGTAGAGCCACGTAGCGCTGAGCTCGATGGTGATGTGCAGTCCATTGATGAGGGCCTCGTATTCCATAGCATTATTTGAGGCCGAAAAGTGGAGGTAGATCACGTAGTGGAGCCTACTCCCGTCCGAAGAGATAAAAACTACTCTAGCCCCCAAGCCAGGCGTCATTATGGACCCCTCAAAGTACATCATCCAATACTCATGGGTGACGTTAGGGGTCGGTAGCTAGACCTCCGTCCATTCGGTGACAAAATCCATGAGAGCTTGAGACTTAATAGCGGTGTGGGGGATATACTTATTGTCGTGGCCCATTAGTTTGAGTGCCCATTTGGAGATCCATCCCGTGGTGTCGCGGTTGCAGATGATGTCTCCCAGTGGGTATGAAGTGATGACCAGGACTTCATATCGGCTTCCACGATGGGGTGCTGGGGCTTCATTATACGTGGCCATTGAGGAGATGCATTACCTGCAAGGAAACCTCAGCTTAGATTATGGAGAGATAGCTATAATTGATGTATTTTCCATTTTTTATTTTGGGCCCGACTGCCTTATACTTATTTTCTTTCTTAGCTTATGTAAACACTAGATTGTATTCTTTCATTTAATTGAAAAGAAAAAAAATATAGGTATGGGACCCCCCTGCTGATCCAGTAAAAAAAGGAGATGTAGTCTAGCAGGTCCGACTGGAAGACCTCCATGATGCTTTGATGGCAGAGGTCATAGCGTGTTGGTGGCTAGGAGCTGGGTCCCGATCTGCACCGTCTTGGTTGGGTCGGTGGGGTCGATTCCCACCGCCTTAGTTTCTTCGAGTGGACGGAAGGTAGTCGAGGAGGTTGGCTTATTGCAGTCCAGGACTACTAGGGTTGATGATTCTCTAAGCCGAGGGAGCTCGGCTGAGTTGATGATGCAGTGGTGAGCTCATAATGCTCGCGGTCGCACGTGTAGGCGTGCAAAAAGGTGCTACCTACAGTGATGACGCCGTTTGGTCCTGGCATCTTCAACTTCAGGTTGGTGTAGTTGGGGATCACCATGAACTTAGCGTAGCATGGCTGTCCCAAGATGGCATGGTAGGACCCTAGGAAGTCCACCACCTTGAAGGTAAGGACCTCTGAGCAAAAGTTGGCTCGGTCGCCAAATGTGACGGGTAGGTCGATCTGCTCGAGCGGGTATGCCTACGTCCCTGGGATCACACCATGGAAGGGATAGCTCACTGGGCGGAGCTCCGATCAGGGGATGCGCATGGCATCGAGGGTGTCGACGTAGAGGATGTTGAGGCCGCTACCTCTATCCATCAGCACCTTGGTGAGGCGCTTCTTGCGGACAATGGGGTCGATGATGAGCGGGTAGCGACCCAGTCTAGCGACATGGGAGGGGTTGTCCCTCTGATCAAAAGTGATCAGAGATTCCAATCAGCTAAGGAAGTAGGGGATGGCTGTTACGATGACACATGCTTCTCTATAGCGCACCTTGTGCTGGCGCTTGGAGTAGACAGCATCGGACCCCAAAGATCATGAGGCATTCCTCAAGATTGAGAAAGCCATCCCCATCCTTGCTCGCTGCGCCTCCTTTCTTGGCCACTGCCTCCTTGCCCTTTCCTTCTTTCGGCCCATCGGCCTATCACAGAAAGCGCTTGAGGAGTTCATAGTCCTTGTAAAGGTGCTTCATAGGGTAGGCATGGTTGGTGCACGGGCTCTCCATGAGCTTGTCAAAGTGGTTAGGCATGCCCTGCTGGGGTTGTTTGCCTGTGCGATCAGCCACGGCGACCAACGAGGAGTTGGCCAGTCGATGCTGATCCTTCTTGTTCTTTTTGCCCCTCTACACGGAGGGGCCCTCGTCTTGATCCCTGTGCATGGCTTTGCCCTTGTCCTGGCCTCCGTTAAAGACCGCTCTGACCGCCTCCTCGCTGGAGGCATGGTTTGTGGCGACATCGAGTAGCTCGTGGGTGGTCTAGGGTTTCAGACAGCCAAGCTTGTGGATTAAAGACTAATAGGTTGTCCTAGAGAGGAACACGCTAATGACGTCCTTGTCGACGACATCGGGAAGGGAGTTGCATCACTTTGAGAACCTACAGATGTAATCCTACAGGGACTCGTTGGACTCCTGCTGGCAGCTCTTGAGGTTCTAGGAATTCCCAGGACAGACATACGTCCCCTGGAAATTGCCGATGAAGATCCTCTTGAGATCTGCCCAGTCACGAATGCTGTCATGCGGGAGGAATTCAAGCCATGCTCCAATGTGTTCCCCCACATAGATGGAGAGGTACTGAATGATGAAGTGGTCATCATCCACTCCTCTGGCTCGGTAGGAAAGCCAAAAGTCTTCGAGCCATATTCCAGGGTTCGTCTCCCTAGTATATTTGGCGATGCGGAGCTATCCACCTGTTGAACAGTGATAGTTTCCACCAACGCTTGGAGGTTCTGGTGGACCGCCTGCTCCTGGGGGTCGATAGGCTCTGGAAGGCCATGTAGGAGCATTGCCGTGGCAGCGATGTTCTGGCTAGCTCGAGCAAACTATGGGGCATCGTTCCCCGTCCATGATGTTGCGCTGGACCTGGCGGACGTGACTTCGTGCGCCACTTACCGGTTTACTCGCGTGGGGCGTAGTGTGCTGCGACGAGCGCGCCGGCGCAGGTGGCGGCTGGTTCTGTTGCCTTTGTCATAGCTCCTCGCCGTGCTCCTACATACACGCGAGGGCCTCTACGCGAGGGTCTAGAGGGGTGTGGGTCTATAGAGACTCCGCTACCACTGGTGGCTGTCCCGGAGCATCCACCATAGCGCACTCCCAGGACAGAGGGTGGCTAGGTGCCACAACATCACGAATGCTGGAGCCATCGCTCTCAACCTCATCATCCATGAGGTCATGGAAAGAGGCAGGAGCGTAGCCTGCCATCCCCACGAATTCAGATGTGAGAGGGGGCGGCGTCAACATCTTTTGGAGTCCCCGTGAGTACATGTCCACGGGGGACGCGAGGCCATAGGGGAACCGGTTGCATAGCAGTTGTGGCGGGGACAACGGGGTCCCTCTAGAGAATTAGCGGAAGATAGTAAATAGTGAGTAAATAACAGTGTGAACGTTACTCACAGCGAGGTTTGAGCCCAGTGTAGGCTCGGAGCAAAGCGTAGGCGCCTCGTCATTGAAGTCGCTGGGTGTTCTAGAGCCAACGGAGGGTGCTCCTCCTCCAATGGGCACTAGGACAAGTGCCTTCTCATGAAGGCAAAGCACGCCGAGCTGGTTGGTGATGAAGTCCAGGCTTTCGAAGAGGAAGGTTTGGAATGGCTCAAAGATGGGAGGAACCCACATCCCAATAGGTGGAAGTGCAGGAAACTCTAGCGAGCCAAAGCGAGTCATATCACTTGAGCCCACCATGGCAAAGATGGCAGAAAAGTGGACCATCCGATGACCAAAAGCGTGAATGTATGGTGTTCTCCCCACGGACGATGCCAACTATCGGTGCGAAAAGTGACCAACACATAGATATTTGTAGTTTTTGCCATACGTTGTGATCAGATGTGGCCTAGCACTCAATGACACTGGGTTTATACTGGTTCAGGCAATGTACCCTACATCCAGTTTGAGTCGGTCGATGACTTTATTCCTGAGCCTAGGTGCTCGAAGTTTGCTGTGGGGTTACAAACGAGAGGGAGTAAGATGGGGGTATCAGAGGTCCGGTCGGACTCTAGATCGAAGGGCCAAGAGTGACAGGAGCTCCGACGTGCGCTAAGCGTTCGAACATATGCTCTGTTTGGCCTTAGAGTTCTAGAGCCAAGCAGAGAGAATCGGAATGATCCATGTGTTGTCTGTCAAAGTCGTTCGAAACGTCCCCTTCTTGGAGAGAGCACATCCTCTTTTATAGCTGAAGGGGACGACTTTATAAGAGAGAGAGAGTGTGAGAGAAAGAGAGTGCGTGTGCTACCTAGTCTTGTTGCTCATGTCGTCGGGTACAAGGTGGTTTGTCGACGCCCATAATACTATTGATGGCTGGATGCATGTGGTTGGTTCCACCGTGTTCTTCTAGTATGACAAATGTCAGCGCCTACCATACTGTAGGTCAAATGTCGGCGCCCACAACACTATTTATGTTCTGACATGTCTGGAAGGTTATAAAGTACCCTTCTGACATGACCTGACAATACTATCCTGTAGGTGTACGGTCCTCGATATTGCGGTTTGACTTCAGCGCCCTACCTTACTTGCTCTGCCTAATTCTTTGGTTCCTTATCGAGCGGGCATCCTCGTTCGGTTGTTTCCCAGTTGGCTCTGACCACGCTAGTCGGAGAAGAGCTATAAGTAGGGGTTCAGTGTACTTCCAGTCAAAAAAGTGAGTCAGAGTTGGAGGCAAGCGTTGGCCCTCCTTGGCCAAGCCTTCTGGTTAGAGAAGCAGGCCGGAGTCAGAGGCAAGCATCGGTCCTCCTTGGCCAGGCCTTCCGGTCGGAGAGGCAGGCCAGAGTCGTAGGCGAGCGTCATCCCTCCTTGGCTAGGCCTTCTGGCAAGAGAGGCAGGCCAGAGTCAGAGGCGAGTGTCGGCCTCCTTGGCTAGGCCTTTCGGTTAGAGACTGGATTGCTCTTCTAGCCTATCATTAGGTATCTAGGCCGACCCAGGAGTTGCACGTCGTTCGCAACATCGTCTACTGGGCCAAGCTTTTGCTAGGACGTAGGTCCATTAGGGACCCTAGGTTTATGAACCTGATAGATTGGGTACTCTCAAATCTATGAAGACCCAACACACCAGCTCATACCTAAACTGGCTATTTCGTGTGTAGACGAATTACAAACTCGAGAAACATGTAGACACTCTAAATGAAAGAAATTCTCCCAAATCAACTAGCGAATATCCTAGAAAATAATTCCTGCTGGCGTGTGGTCCATCTTCGGCGGTTTGCACTCCCTTCTGTAACAACATAGAATCTGTCTCCAGCTACACCCTGTTAGAAGATAAGGTTAGTTTGGTTGTTAGCGTGAGCCAAGGATTGACTCTAAACTGTTTCATCTTTGCAGCTGTAATCGCCTTAGTGAAACCATCAGCCAACTGATCACCAGAGTTAATAAACCATATATCCAACAATTTCTGAGCCACTCTCTCTCTGACAAAGTGGAAATCAATTTCTATATGTTTTGTCCTAGCATGAAAAACCGGATTTGTAGAGAGATATTTAGCACCTAAATTGTCACACCACAACCGAGCTACAGGAGGGTGAGGAATGCGTAGTTCTATCAACAACTTCTAAACCCACATCATCTTAGCTATAGCATTGGCCAGTGCCTTATATTCTGCTTCTATACTAGATCAAGAAACCGTGGCTTGCTTCCTAGCCGTCCAAGAAACTAGATTACCTCCATGAAAAACAACAAAGCCTCTAGTAGATCTTCGATCATCTACACAGCCTACCCAATCTGCATCTGAAAGAGCACTGGCCATCATGGACTTAGACTTTCCAATCTTAAGATCAAAATCAATAGTCCCACGAACATATCTCAGGATCCTTTTTACGACGCTCCAATGGACCATAGTTGGAGCATGAAGAAATTGGCACACTTTGTTAACAACAAAGGATATATCCGGACACATAAGCGTTAGATACTGCAATGCTCCAACTAGGCTTCTATAGCGTGTAGCATCCTCCGGTCCAAGCTTATCACCATCAGCAAGGCTAAGCTTCTTAGACGTGGGCAATGGAGTATCAACAATCTTTGCCTTGTCCATACCTGACCGGGTAAGGATATCCGCAGCATGTCTCCCTTGTGAAAGTATCAAACCATCTGATGCTTTATTAACTTCAATCCCTAGAAAATAATGTAGATCCCCTGAGTCTTTTAGCACAAAATCCTATTGTAGATCTTGGAGTAATGCTTTTGTTGCTTCTTTCGAGGAGCTAGCAACAATAATGTCATCAACATAAACTAACACAAACAAACTATACCTCCCGTGGTTGTAGTAGAAAAAGAGGTGTCAGCTTTAGATGGAACAAAGCTATGAGACTCCAATCTCTTGCACAACCTTGCATACCATGCCTGTGGTGCCTATTTTAATCCATATAGTGCTTTGTCCAATTTGCAAACATAGTTTGGATGTGCTTTGTCTGCATATCCCAAGGGTTGCTGCATATAGACTTCTTCCTCTAAGATTCCATGAAGGAATGCGTTCTAAACATCAAGTTGAAGAAGAGACCATCCTCTTGAGATTGCAATTGATAGTATCAGTCGAATAGTTGTAGCCTTGACAACAGGACTGAGTGTATCCTCATAATCAATACCATAACGCTGTTTGAAACCCTTTGCCACAAGATGTGCCTTGTACCAATCAACAGTGCCATCAACCTTCCATTTAACATTGTACACACATTTACACCCTATTACATTCTTGCCCTTGGGACGAGGGACAAGATGCCATTTCTTGTTCCGCAACAAAGCTTGATGCTCACTATTCATAGCTGCAAGCCAATTCTGATTACCAAGAACCTCATCAAGGGTTGTAGGTTCTTCCATAGATGCACTAGTATGCACACAACATCACATAGTCCCACCTATGTATGTCTTGGGTTTGCGAATCCCCTACTGGAGTCGTGTTGTAGGCTGCTCAACTCGGTGGCCACAGGATCAGCACTAGGCACACCATCCGTAGGAGATCCCGACGACAAGATCTTGGTGATAGGATCAGGAGTAGCAGCCGATGTCTCCCCCTCGCTAGGATCTATTTGTGGCTCAGGCGGTGTGGTAGCTGAAGGACTCGGTGAGGTGGTGGCCATAGAAGATCTAGGCGCAACGACTCACAGGGCAGATGGTGAAGACAAGCATGTCACCTACGCCAATCTTGATGGTGATCTGCCTGCGCCACCAGAATTAGGAGCAGTCGCGCTAGGAGGATCTGCTTCGAGGCGTGTGCTATCTCTAGGTGGGGCGCACATGAAATAACACCCTATGGACTCTGTTGCTTCATAATTTTCTCCCATGTTTGTTCCTGTATCATCACTAATAGTGCCAGAACTTGGCAAAGGATTAGTAGAGGTAGGAGAAGACAAATGCCGATCATGCAAAATTGCATCCCCAAAATTAGATGATGGGTTTTGTAGAACATCTGGAAGAAGGGTATGTTTGGAGCGGAGGCGAGCACCAGCGTTTGGACTAAGAGTAGTGAATAGGAAAACATGTTCATCAAAGACAACATCCCGTGAGATGTAGACCCGCCCTTCTTTTGGATCAAGGCACTTGAAGCCTTTGTGTAGGTTGCTATTCCCAAGGAACACACATTGTTTTGATCGGAATTGTAGCTTCCTAGTATTGTAAGGCCATAAATTTGGCCAAACGGCACACCCAAACATGTGAAGGAAACTATAATCAGGCTAATGACCAAGAAGATGCTCATAGGGAGTTTCATTGTTAATCACTTTAGAAGGCAATCTATTAATGAGGAACACAGCTGTAGAAAAAGCTTCATCCCAAAAATTCAATGGTAAAGATGAATGAGCAAGAAGAGTAAGCCCCATTTCAACAATATGCCCATGCTTACATTCTACTGAACTGTTTTGTCGATGAGTGTGTGGGCATGACACATGATGTTCTATGCCTATGCGTTGGAAGAAAGAGTTCAAGGCTTGATGCTCTCCCCCCAATCTGTTGGAATAGCATGATTCTTGCGACCAAATTGCCATTCAACAAGATTTTGGAAATCACAAAAGCATTGAAAAACTTTGGATTTATGGCACAAAAAATAGAGCCAAACAAATTTGGTATGATCATCAATAAAACTAACATAATAATTGTGGCATCCAATAGAAGTTGGGGCAGACCCCCATACATTAGAAAAAACGAGGTCCATAGGACTAGATGTCACACAAGTCAACCTAGGGTAAGGCAATTGATGACTCTTGCCTTGTTGACACGCGTCACATACCCTATCATTATTCAAATCATGAAAAAAGGAATCTTGTGGTGACTCAACTTCCTGGACTACATGAGTGGAGGCACGTCCTAGTCGGAGATGCCACATCGAAGCGGATGGCTTGACAGCACCAAGCGCCTATTTATTCAAGGACGACCGCAATGGATAGAGCCTCCCTTCACATCTGCCTCTGTGGAGGGTGGTCCTCATCACCTGATCCTTGATAAAAAAAAATGGTTGGGATGAAACTCAAGAAAACATTATTATCTTTGGTAAGACGATTGATGGAGCAAAGGTTCTTATTAGCTTGTGGGACATGAAGAATATTATGTAGATGGACAACTTTATTAGGGGAATGCAAAGTGCTATGACCGACATTGGCAATCTCCATATCTGTCCCATTTGCAGCATGAACCTGCTCCCCACCGTGATACTTGTCACGGATGGTCAGTTTCTCGAGGTCTCCAGTGATATGATCAGTAGCACCAGAGTCGACATACTAGTTCATATCCAAACCGTATGAACTAGTTGCTGAGGAGGCACTCCTCTGTGATGAACCTAAAAACGAGACATCAAACCTCTTGAAGTAGCGGACGACGTTGTGTCCTTGTTGCACAGCTGGTAGATGACACCTAGAGAGCCACCGCCCTGAGGACGACCATCGCCGTGCCCTCCTTGGCGGCCACGACCAAAGCCGCCACGGCCACCGTGACCACCACCGTGGTTGTTGTTGGGGCTGTTGCCATGGCCGCCTCTTGCCATGATATTGGCAGAGGGATGATACCCCCCACCATGGTACTCCATGCGCTGCTCAAAGGCAATGAGCTAGGTGTAGAGCTCGTTCATGGTGATGGACTCAACGCACGACGCCACCACCAACACCACCAGATTGAATTCAAGATCCAACTCGGTTAAGATGTAGGAGATCAGCTCTTCATCCTCCAGTTTGCGTCCAGCCGACACCATTTCATCTACCAGAGATTTCATTTTGGTAAAGTACTCACTTATAGATGATGATCCCTTGGACGCAGTGGCCAGTGCCATCCTCATGGTGATGACGTGGGCATAGGACTGAGAAGCATGCAGCCCCTCAATGGCGGCCCATGCCACTGATGCAGTTGTCGCTGACGAAACCTGCAAGCCAATCTCACTAGAAAGCGACGTGAGCAAGTAGCTGAGAACTTGCTGGTCCTTGGCCACCCATTTCGAGAACTCATGGTTCTCCATGGGTGGCTCGTCCTTCTTGTCCTCCTTGGGTGGCAAGAACCGCGCCGATGGCTGCACCGCTAGGTCGATGAAGTTCACCACTTCGGCACCCTTCAGCGTAGACATGACTTGCGCCTTCCACATTGGATGATTGTTCTTGGTGAGCTTCTCGGTAACATGGAGGAAACTGAGAGGAGAAATAGCAGCAAACACTACGAAGGAGGATGGGAGCACCATGTTTGAGTTCCACTAGGAAAGACGCTCTGATACCATGTGAGAAATGAGGGAACGAGATAGCCTCCTAGGGATCTCGGTTGTGTGTTATATTGAGATGGGAACAGCCCCTGGCGTGGCTTGTACATCAAGCATGAGATTGCAACTAACTCAAGATAGAGCCTATCCAAACAACCTTCATCTACAAGCTAGGAACCCCCCTCTACACGTTGGGCTCCTTGGCTCATGCTAACAACCGAACTAACCTTATCTTCTAACAGGGTGTAGTTAGAGATAGATTCTATGCTGTTACAGAAGGGAGTGCAAACCACTGAAGATGGACATGCGCCAATAGGAATTATTTTCTAGGATATTCGCTAGTTGATTTGGGAGAATTTCTTTCATTTCGAGTGTCTACATGTTTCTCGAGTTTGTAATTCATCTGCGCACGAAATAGCCGGTTTAGGTATGAGCTGGTGTGTTGGGTCTTCAGAGATTTGAGAGTACCCAATCTGTTGGGTTCATAAACCTGGGGTCCCTAATGGACCTACTTTTCAGCAAAAGCTTGGCCCAACAGACGATGTTGTGAATGACGCATAACTCCTAGGCTGGCCCAGATACCTAACGATAGGCTAGAAGAGCGATCTAGTCTCTGACCAGAAGGCCTAGCCAAGGAGGGCCGACACATGCCTCCAACTCTAGCCAGAAGGCTTGGCCAAGGAGGGACAATGCTCACCTCTGACTCTAGCCCGCCTCTCTGGCCGGAAGGCCTAGCCAAGGAGGACCGACGCTCGCCTACGACCCTGGCCCGCTTCTCCAACCGGAAGGCCTAGCTAAGGAGGGCTGATGCTCGCCTCCGACTCTGACTCGCTTCTCTGACCAGAAGTACACCAAACCTCTGCTTACAACTCTTCTCCGACTAGCATGGTCAGAGCCAACTGGGAAACAACTGAATGGGGACGCCCGCTCGGAAAGGACCCAAAGAATTAGGTGAAGAAAGTAAGGTAGGGCGCTGAAGTCAAACCGCAATACCGAGGACCAACCTTCTAGACATGTCATAACACAAACAATGTTGTGGGCGCCGACATTTGACCTACAGTATGGTAGGCATCTGACATTTGTCATACCAAAAGAACACGGTGGAACCAACCACATGCATCCAGCCATCAATAGTATTGTGGGTGCCGACAAACCACCTTGTACCTGATGGCGTGGACAACAAGACTAGGTAGCACATACACTCTCTTTCTCTCACACTCTCTCTTGTAAAGCCATCCCCTTTAGCTATAAAAGGGGATGCGCTCTCTCTAAGAAGGGGATGATCTGAATGATTCTGATAGACAACACATGGATCATTCTGATTCTCTCTGCTTGGCTCTAGAACTCTAAGGCCAAACAGAGCATACATTCGAATGCTTAGCGCACATCGGAGCTCCCATAACTCTTAGCCCTTCGGTCCAGAGTTCAACTGGATCTATGATCCCCCCATCTTACTCCCTCTTGTTTGTAACCCCATAGCAAACTTTGAGCACCTGGGTTTAGGAATAAAGTCACCGACTGACTCAAACTAGACATAGGGCACGTTGTTTGAACCAGTATAAACCATATGTCATTGAGTGCTAGGCCATATCCGATCACAATGTATAGCAAAACTACAAATATCTACGTGTTGGTCACTTTTTGCACTGATAGTTGGCGCCATCCGTGGGGAGAACACCAGACATTCATGCTTTTGGTCATTGGATGGACCACTTTTCCACCATTTTTGCCATGGCGGGCTCAAGCGATACGACTCGCTTCAGCTTGCTGGAGTTTCCCACACTCCCACCTATTGGGATATGGGTTCCTCCCATCTTCGAGCCATCCCAGACCTTCCTCTTCTGAAACCTAGACTTTGTCATCAACTAGCTCAGCGTGCTTCGCCTTCACGAGAAGGCACTTGGCCTAGTGCCCGTCGGAGGAGGAGCGCCCTCCATCGACTCTGGGACACCCGATGACTTCAACAATAAGGTGCCTGCACTTCGCTATGAGCCTACACTAGGCTCAAACCCTGCAATGCTCCTACGTAGCCTTCTAGAGCCTATCAACCCCTAGGAGCAGACGGTCCACCAAAACCTCTAGGCACTGGTGGAAACCATCGCTGTTCAACAGGCAGAGAGCTCCACGTCGCGACACCCACTCATGGCCTCCCTCCTCTCTAGGGGAGTGGGGACGCACTAGATGAATCGCTCCATCCGCTCACCACTATAGTCGTCGAGCGCAGAATAGGAGGCCGCTGCTGCACCACGGCCTGACCCAACGCCTGCTCCACACCGACACCCTATGCATGAATGGCTTGGGCCAAATCGAGATGCTCGTAGCAGCATCAACAACCACCATCAAGCTCGGCATGATGATGGCATCCATCAGAGGGTGGTGAGAGCAGGCGGCATAGGTGAAAGTGCATTTGCCCCCTATGTGGGTTTTGGTGTATTGATGACATCCAAATTAGGGACTAATGCGATCTTAATGAGATATGTTGCAGCTATTAGTCCCATGAAAGATTCAAAGAGTTGATAAAGATGAAATGGTATCCCTCAATTCTTGAAGTTGTAAAGGCGGACGAACTCAAAACGATCTACAAAGGTTTTAATTTTGTTTTTGAGTTTAGGATCCGCCGCCCTATAAAGAGAGATGCAAGTTTAGTTGGTCTGAGGAAGATAGAGTGCTCAAGCATTTAAATAAAATCAAAAGAGAGTCACTCTAGCACTTCACGAGCACTTAGAATATTTTTCTATGACTTTCGATGTCGGAAGTCCCGACGTTTGTCGGAACTCCCGATAGTCGGAAGTCCCGACCTAAGCCAGGAGTCCCGGCACCTGTGCTTCTGACTGCTCGCTGTCTGTGCTCATCGGAAGTCCCGACGTTCGTCGGGAGTTCCGACCGTCGGAAGTCCCGACGTTCACCGGGAGTTCCGACACTGACCTGACCCAAGCCGGGAGTCCCGGCTTTAGCGGTGCTGGCTGTTTGTTTAACTGTGCTCGTCGAAAGTCCCGACGTTCGTCGAGAGTTCCGACCATCGGAAGTCCCGATGTTCGCCGGGAGTTTCGACACTGACTTTCACCCGTGGACTTCTGACCCGTTGTGGACAGTGTTCTCTGTTGTTGTCGGAAGTCCCGGGATCTGCGTCGGGACTTCCAACGTAGATCTGAACGGTTGGATTTTCTCTTGGAGTATAAATACTCCTCTCTTCTCTTCTAACCGTTACGGACTCATTTTCACAGTTGACTCACTTCGTGCTGAACAGCTCCCAAGCAACCAAATCACCCCTCTCCTTCCTCCTTTGCTCCAATCTTCGATTCCCTTAGTTTTTGAGTGAAAGGAGAGTGAATTAAGTGAGAGCATCACTTTGGAAAGCTTGAGCACTTGATTTCTTCGTCAAGCCGGTTGTCTTTGCATCTATTACTCTTGGGGCTTTGCCCCTAGCCGGCTAGGCGTTGCCCAAGAGCTTCCATCTTGTGGAAGAGCCTTGGGAAGTTTGTATCACCCTTCGATTTCTTAGTGGAAAGCTCAAGTGACCTTTGTGGTCGCTTTGAGAGAGGCAAGGAGGTGGAAAAGACTCCGACCTTAGTGGTCACCTCAACAATGAGGACGTAGGAGCTCCTTTGTGGGGTTGCCGAACCTTGGGATAAATCCTTGTGTCCCGCGTGCTTGTTGTTGTTGTGATTGCTTGAGATTACTTGTATGTAATTGTCTCTTTGTCTCCAAAATCTCCATTTTAGGGTTTGGACTCGATCTACGGATTGGAGGCATTAAGGCGTCAAGGGAGTGACCCAACATCTTCATCAAACCACTAGGAAGTGAGGTTGTAAGATTATTTATCCGCAAAGTTAAATTTGGCACTGCTTTTGTAGTTCACTTAGGCGTCGGGACTACTGATATTTGCGTCGGAACTTCTAACAATGTCAGGAGTTCCGGCCCAAATGCTGGGACTTCCGACAGTGGCTGACAGAATTGAACTTAGCATTTGTAGTAAATTTTTAGATACGCCTATTCACCCCCCTCTAGGCATTGTTAGATCCTTTCAATTGGTATCAGAGCAAGGTCTTCTCTTTGTGTTTCACCACATGAGAAGAAACAATGTCGGAGACCAACAATATGCAAGCCGTTGCCGTCGAAATGGCCAAGAAAATAGCTGAAGAGTTGATGAGTACTCAAGTCAAGCTCTTTCAAGATGAAATGAAAAAGATGCAAGATGAGATGAGCAAGTTGAAGGAAGAATTGAGCAAGAAGGTTGATGATGCAATAAGTGGCAAGAATGATATTAGTGACAAGAATGAAGCAAACAAAGATGTCGCTAGTGATATTGGAGCCGGTGAGCATGCTCATGGAAAAGGAATATATTCACACATGAGTTTTGACTATGGACAAATCATGAAAGGTTCAACACTACATACTCCGTCCGTCAATATCGGCAAGCCACCTCACTTTGATGGAACAAGATACACCGATTGGTCTTACAAGATGAAGATGCATCTAATAGCCGCAAGACTTTGGGAAGTTGTGGATGTTGGTGTGATGATTCCTACCGATGAAGATAGAGAGATAACTCCGGAAGAAGTGCACAACCTCCATCAAAATGCACAAGCCGTAGCATTGCTTGTGTCAAGCCTAGCTCCGGATGAGTTTAGAAAAGTGAATGGAATGGAAAGTGCAAAGCAAATTTGGGATACTTTGAAAGTATCATTTGAAGGAGATAAAAGTGTGAGAAAAGGCAACATAGAGTTACTTCATGGTGAATTGGAAAGATTTGTATTCTTGCAAAATGAAACAACTCAATCCATGTTTGATAGGCTCATGGCATTGGTCAACTGCATAAGAGCTCTTGGTAGCAATGAATGGGATGACAACAAAGTTGCTAGAAAGATGTTGAGAACCTATAGAGCCAAGAACAACATGCTAGCGTCCGTGATCATGGAAAGGCCCGGTTATGATGAGATGACACCTCAAGAAGTTCTTTCAAAGCTCAAGCATCATGAGTGTCTAGATGAAGATGCAATCAATGCTCACAATCAAAATCCTAATGCAATGGGATTCAACAAGAGTGCCGCCCTTAAAGCAACTCAACAACATGAAGGTCAAGTTTCAAGTCAAGAAAAGAAGAAGAAAGTGAAGGATGATTCCTCTAGTGGAGAAGAAGATTCCGATGTGGAGGTTGCATTTGTGATTCGAAACCTTAGAAAGTTTATGAAGAAGAAAAGCAACCACAAGACCTATGGTGATGGTAAGAGAAGGTTCAAAAAGAGATTTTGCTATGGATGTGGTCAAGTTGGTCACTTCATAGCCGATTGTCCTAATGAGAAAAAGAAGCACAAGCATGACAAGGATGAAGATAAGAAGAACAAAGGCAAGAAGAGAGGTGAAGCTCATCTTGGGGAAGAATGGGAGTCAAGTGATAGTAACTCAAGTGATGATGAGAAGAAGAAGAAGGGAGCCGCAAACATCGCCATCCACCACTCTTCTTCACCGACCATGATCTTCCCCGACTCAACTTCATCACCAAAGCTCTTCTCTAACCTATCTTCAACACCGAGGCTCTTCTCCAACCTCATCGACAATGACTACTACACCCCAACTTGTCTCATGGAAAAAGGAGAGAAGGTACATACTACACCCGTTTCTTCTAGTGATGAGTATGATAGTTGTGATGATAACATAGAAAAAATTGAAGCAATCATGATAAAGAAATTTGGTAAAAAGGCCTTCACTAAAATAAAAATGCTAATGAAGAAACTAGAGAAGAGGGATAGATGCTTAGAGTTGCAAGGAGATATAATTACTCAAGAGAGAGAGAAAAACCTTGCACTTGAAGCATCTATCGTCGAGGAAAAGATGAAGGTTGAGAAGTTAACCATTGAATTGTCTTTAGCCAATGACTCAATTGGGAAATTGACTAAGGAACATTCCTCGGTTAATGATCAAATAGCTAGCCTTAAGAATGAAAAGAGTATAGCTCAAGAAAGCCTCACAAGCTTGAAAGAAAAATATCAAAATCTTGAGCTAAACTATAGTACTCTTTGGGCTAGCACTTCAACTTCTCCTAAGGCAACCGAAGTCTCTAATGTCTCCACTAGTGATGGTTGTAAAAGATGCTATAAAATTGATGTAAATGCATATGCAACTAACCTTGTTGAGTTAGAGAAGAAAAACAAGGAGATTCATAGGTTGGGAATGATATTGAAGAATGGGTGTAAGTGTCAAGAGCAATCTAACAAGACTATATACAAGTCATCAAGGCACCCATCAATCAAGGAAGGCATTGGCTACAATAGGTATGATGGAAAGGCAAATGAAAGGAATATAATAAATGGTGTGCCTTGTGTGAAGTTCAACAAGGGGGTTGCTCTTGATGAGCTTATATGCAAGGCCAACAACAAGGTATACATTCCAAAGATCCAACCTACAAATACCAAGACAATCAAGACAAAGCAATCTGATGTCCTCAAGCCACAAGCACCACTTCCACGGTGCTATGCTAGTGACTATATGTGTTGTTGGGGCAAGGATGGCAAGATTGTGGTTAAGTATGTTGGCGCCCAAAAGAGAAAGGAAATTATGAGGAGTGTTTGGGTGCCCAAGTTTTATGTGACTAACCCTCGAGGACCCAAATCTTTTTGAGTACCTAAAACAAAAGCTTAATTCGTTTTTGTAGGAATATTCCTCCGGTGGAACAAGTTGGGTGTTGGATAGTGGATGCACCAATCATATGACCAGAGAGAAGGACATGTTCACATCATTCCAACCAAGTCATGATCAAAGTGGAAATATTGTGTTTGGTGACAATGGAAAAGGTGAAGTACTCGGTTTGGGTAAAATTGCAATATCAAATGATAATTCCATTTCCAATGTCTTACTTGTGAATTCATTGAGATACAATTTGTTGTCCGTTTCACAACTTTGTGAGATGGGTTACAATTGTCTCTTTACGGATAAGGGTGTGGAAGTCTATAGAAGGGAGGATTCCTCTATTGCATTTATGGGTCATTTAAAAGGGAAACTCTATCTAGTTGATTTCACATCAAATAGAGTAAATCCTGAGACTTGTTTAATGGCAAAATCTAGCATGGGTTGGTTATGGCATCGCCGATTTGCCCATGTTGGGATGAGGAACTTGGCCAAACTTCAAAAAGGCGAACACATCCTTGGACTAACAAATGTTTCTTTTGAGAAAGATAGGATTTGTAGCGCATGCCAAGCGGGAAAACAAGTTGGAGCTAAACATCCCGTCAAGAATGTTGTGACAACCGAAAGGCCATTGGAGTTGCTTCACATGGACATATTTGGACCCATCGCTTATATAAGCATTGGTGGTAACAAATATGGCTTTGTAATTGTTGATGATTATTCTTGTTTCACTTGGGTATTCTTTTTGCGTGAAAAGAGTGAAGTCCAAGGAATCTTCAAGAAGTTTGCGAAAAGAGCCCAAAATGAGTTTGATGTCAAAATCAAAAGAGTTAGAAGTGACAACGGGACGGAGTTCAAGAACACCAACATTGAAGAGTTTCTTGATGAAGAAGGAATCAAGCATGAGTTTTCGATTCCATACACTCCACAACAAAATGGTGTTGTGGAGAGGAAGAACCGAACGCTCATAGAAGCCGCAAGAGCAATGTTGGATGAGTACAAGACTCCAACCAACTATTGGGCGGAAGCGGTTAACACGACATGTCATGCCATCAACCGCTTATATCTTCACAAGATAAGAGAAAAGACCGCCTACGAACTTCTAACCGGTAAAAAGCCTAAGGTGCACTACTTTAGAGTTTTTGGATCCAAGTGTTTCATACTTAACAAGAAATCCAAAAGTTCTAAGTTTGCCCCAAAGGTTGATGAAGGTTTCATGCTTGGTTATGGTACTAACGAACATGAATATCGTGTTTTCAATAAAACCACTGGTTTGATTGAAATTGCGGTAGACGTGACTTTTGATGAAACCGACGGCTCTCAAAAAGAGCAAGTCAATGTTGAGAATGTAGGTAATGAGGAAGCCCCACATGAAGCAATCAAGAAGCTTGCTATTGGTGAAGTAAAGCCCGTTGAAGACAAAGATGAAGACCATGTTGTGCATGATGATCTTGATCCAACCATTCATCATGTTTCATCAAATGAACATGGTGAAGCTTCCGCAACAAGAGATAGTCAAGATGGGAGATCAAAAGAAGCACAAGGTCATTCTCATGAAGATGGTGTCAACAATGGAGAAAGTAGTGAGGTCATCCCTCCACAAGCTCATGATTGTGATCTTCCAATCGATCATGACTATGATGATGATGATGATGATGGCCCTATCCAAAGATCAACTCAAGTGTCGCATCCTAGAGTGCATCAATCCATTCAATGGGATCATCCCGTTGATAACATATTGGGGAGCATTCGACTAGGGGTAACTACATGTTCCTGTTTAGCAAGTTTTTGTGAATATTACTTGTTTGTTTCTCCTTTGGAACCTCGTAGGGTGGAAGAGGCACTTGATGATCCAGATTGGATGATAGTCATGCAAGAGGAGTTGAATAACTTCACTCGGAATGAAGTCTGGTCCTTGGTGGAAAGACCCAAGCAAAATGTGATTAGAACCAAGTGGGTTTTCCGCAACAAGCAAGATGAGCATGGAGTGGTAACAAGGAACAAGGCAAGGTTGGTGGCTCAAGGATTCACTCAAATTGAAGGCTTGGATTTTAGGGAGACCTATGCACCGGTGGCTAGGCTAGAATCAATTCGTATTCTACTTGCCTATGCCGCCCATCATGATTTCAAGTTATATCAAATGGACGTGAAGAGTGCATTTCTCAATGGCCCCCTATCCGAGTTGGTGTATGTAGAGCAACCACCGGGCTTTAAAGACCCCAAGTATCCAAACCACATCTACAAGCTCGACAAGGCGCTCTATGGGCTCAAACAAGCCCCTAGAGCTTGGTATGATTGTTTAAAGGATTTCCTACTCAAACAAGGTTTTGAGATAGGAAAGGCCGATGCTACTTTGTTTACTCGCAAAGTCAATAATGATATCTTTGTTTGCCAAATATATGTCGATGGCATAATATTTGGTAGTACTAATGTGGCTTTTTGTGAGGAATTTAGTAGAATTATGACAAATAGGTTCGAGATGTCCATGATGGGAGAGTTGAAGTTCTTTCTTGGATTTCAAATCAAGCAACTCAAGGATGGCACGTTCATAAGTCAAACCAAGTACACCAATGACATGTTAAACAAGTTCAACTTGGACAAGGCCAAGCCCATCAAGACACCCATGCCAACTAATGGACATCTTGATCTTGATCAAGGAGGAAAGGATGTCGATCAAAAGGTATATCGCTCCATGATTGGATCACTCCTTTACCGTTGTGCATCTAGGCCCGATATTATGCTTAGCGTGTGCATGTGTGCAAGATTTCAAGCTAATCCGAAAGAATGTCATTTGATGGCCGTTAAGAGAATTTTTCGGTATTTAGTGCACACTCCTAATCTTGGCTTGTTGTATCATAAGGGCTCCACTTTTGAGTTACTTGGCTATTTCGATTCGGATTATGCCGGTTGCAAAGTAACCCGAAAGAGTACTACCGGAACTTGCCAATTTATTGGTCGTTCCTTGGTGTCTTGGAGCTCTAAGAAACAAAATTCCGTTGCTTTGTCCACCGCCAAAGCCGAGTATGTGGCGGTCGGCGCTTGTTGTGCCCAACTACTTTGGATGAAGCAAACACTAAAGGACTTTGGATGTGAGTTAACCAAGATTCCACTTTTGTGTGACAACGAGAGTGCCATTAAGTTGGCAAACAACCCTGTTAACCACTCTCGAAGAAAACACATAGACATCCGGCATCATTTTTTGAGAGACCACGAAGCCAAAGGAGATATCGCCATTCATCATGTGAGCACCGAAAAACAATTAGCCGATATCTTCACAAAGCCCCTAGATGAGTCAAAATTTTGTGCTTTGAGGAGTGAACTAAATATCATTAATTCTCATAACGTGGATTGATCCCTTGCACACACATTTTGTTTGATCTAGTTAGGAGAAAAGAATTGTGAAAACATTGTGTGTCACTTTCAAAATCTATTTTGTAATTTTCATGAGTGACTATTGTTTTGTATTGGATGAATGAAATCTAGTCACCTGTGAAAATATAAGTGTCCATCATATTTTTGCCCCACATGGTAGAGCGAGTACAGGTTAAGGTGTTTTTCTGTTTTCCTACGTCGGAAGTCCCGACATTCGTCGGAAGTCTCGACGGTCGGGAGTCTCGGCTCGTGCCGGAAGTCCCGGCGTACGCCGGGAGTTCCGACGTAGATCTGGCTGCGCCGATCCGTTACCCGACTCCCTTATAACCGGCCCCGTTCTGTTTTTTTTACTGCGGTTTGGTTTCTCTTCCTCTCCTGACGCCGACGCCGCCTCGGCACCGCCCTCCCCTTCCACCGCCGCCCTACCTCGTGCTCCGGCCTCCTTTCTTCTTCCACCACCGCCGGAGGTCTTGCCGGTAGTGCCGACCGACCTCCCTCCCTTCCAACGCCCGTGCTCTTGTTTTCTTCAGTTGGTGGAGGGGATTCCATTGGTGGAGGGGATTCCATTGGTGGAGGAGATTCCATTGGTGGAGGAGATTGTGCCCGTGTACTTGTTCGTCGACGACTGCGATTCGTTTCTTCTCTTCCGTTTCCATTTTAAGGTACTACCATGGTGTTCTAACCCTAAATCCAAATGTACCTTATGTTTTGCCTCTATTCTTTCTTCCTCTCTACTCCTCAATCTCCTCTATCTCCCTTGTTTGGATGTGTGTCGTGATTTGAAGCCCCATGAATGGGATGGTCACCGTGTGCGCCGGAAGTCCCGACTTTGGCTGGGACTACCGACCCTATGGTGACCACTCCATTCCTGTTTCTTCACTTCTCGATGTTCGTTCACCTCTCCTTGTCCTGTTTCTTAGTTCCATTTTGTGTTCTATGCAGTCATGGATGGTGGTAGCAGTCCCTCGCGCCATCGGGAAAAGCGTTCCAAGAAGACTCAAGATCGCGCCGCTGTTCCGAAGCCGCCTGGCCGCACCAAGGCGTCTTACTCGCGTGGTGGTGCTGGTGCTTCCCGTGGCCGTGGCCATGGCGACCAGGGGTCATCAGCTGCTGCCCCTCCTCCTGCTCCTGCTCCTGTTGGGGCTGAGCCAATGGTTGATGAAGAAGAGGAAGCGCTGGACCGTGCCGGATGCACCCTTGCTGTTCCACCGCTTCGCACCCCGACTCGAAGGCCACCGGGGACATTTCAGCTTGTTCCATTCACCGGTGTGTCACCGGTCATGAGGGAGCCCTCCATGGCTCCGAATTCGGCTGGTGGATGGACCCCTCCCCTTCCAGTGAATTATCATCACCGAGTCAAGGACATCCGGTACAACAGAGGAAGGAACCTGTATGCAGAGGATGAAAAAGATCTCCGCCTTGAGTATCGTTTCTGGCACCCCTTCCATTATGATTTCTATGATTCCATTCTTTATCGGAAGTTTTTGACGAAGAAGGAGCCACCGGTCCTTCAGATGAAGTGCATTGATGCATATTCTCTTAGCAAGTACAAGGAACCCGAGCTGGAGCAGATGGTTCGGGATATACAATCAATGGGGCTGAACTATCTGCTACAGTTTCGGAAGAATTGGAACAACGAGCTGATTTGTCAGTTTTATGCTTCCTATCATCATGAGAGAGACCAAACCAGTGTTGTGGACTTTATTCACTGGACCACTGAAGGTAAGCACTATAAGGTGGACTTCGTAAATTTCTCTCGCCTTCTTGGTTTGGGTCACAGCGACCGAAATGCAAATGAGTTGATTGAGTATGAGGATCTTGCTTTGGAGGAATATCAACATATGTATCTTGAGGGTCACAGAGCTGATGGACAGACCACATTTCTGAAGCCATATTATTATGTTCTGAATAACATCCTAAGACAGATATTGTATCCGAAGGTAGGTGACTCCACCTTCCTTCGTGATGATTCACAAAAGGTGCTTCAGAGATTTGGAGATGAGTTTGAGAAGTTCTCCATCAGTCGCTATATATGGAATAAGATTCATGATGCTACTGAGGATCTGGTAAAGCATCTTCCCTATGCACCGTACATCATGCATATCATAGAGCATGTATCTGGCATCCGTTTTCCCTATGACTCTGAGCATAAGGTCCTCAAGATATCCAACAAGACCTCTATCATTGCTGCTAGAGAATTCAAAGAACAAGCTGAGGCAGCCCAAGCTAAAGGGAAAGGTCCTTCGGGTTCTCGCTCTCGCCGTGGTGCTGCCACCACTGCTGCTGCTGCTCGCTCATCCAGTGACGAGCCCCTCTCTTCGTCCTCCACCGGAAAGAAGCCCAGCAAGTTCAAGTTTCTAATGACTTACATGTTTGGACAGTTGAAGGGTCGAGATGGCGGACTAGAGGAGGGGTGAATAGTCTTTTCTAAAATTAATCGTGTCGGCTTACCCAAACAAGTGTGGAATTATAACTATCGGTCTAGCCAAGACTACACCCCTCTATCTATGTTCTCTAGCACCTTCCAAAGATACTAATCAAGCAACAAAGGTGCCGGTCTAGCTAGAGCTCACCTAATCAATTCTAGGAGCAAGGTTACGCAAACCTATGCCACTAGTACTTTAAGCAACAAGGGAGCCCCTACACATGCTAGTAAGCAAAAGCATAAAGCTAACTAAGCTCACTATCAATGCTCAATAACAAGGCAACCAATGCCTAATTAGAGAGCGCAAAAACTTAGCTACACAAACTAAGCAATATGACTAACAAGGTTACTAAAACCAAATTAGCCACGCAAGGGAGCTACTTCTATGCTACACAAGCAAGAAGGTAATTAGCAAGCTACACAAGCTATCTAATTACAAGAGCAACTACACAAGCTTAATATGTATAAAAGTAATTGCAAGCTTGTGTAACGGGGATGCAAACCAACGGGAAGAATAAGGTTGACATGATGATTTTTCTCCTGAGGTTCACGTGTTTGCCAACACGCTAGTCCCCGTTGTGTTGACCGCTCACTTGGTGGTTCGGCAGCTAATTAGCATCACCCGCTAAGCTCGCACGTCGGGCGCCGCAAGAACCTACCCCTTGAGTGAGGGTAGCTCAATGACACGCTTTACTAGAGTTGCTCTTCGTGGCTCCCGTAGGGCGAGCACAATGCCCCTCACAAGCACTTCTCCGGAGCGCCGCACAAGCTTCTTGCGGGCTTCCACGGAGACCACCACCAAGCCATCTAGGAGGTGGCAACCTCCAAGAGTAACAAGCACCGCCGGCTTGCAACTCGATCACCTAGTGCCACTCGATGCAACGCACTAGAATCGCTCACTCACACAATCGAATGATCACTATCAAGTATGTGTGAGATAGAGGGCTCCCAAGCACTCTTAAGCATGGACACAAAGTCCCCCAAGGTGCTCCACACCAGTCATGGCCAAAGGCCACTTCTATTTATAGCCACAAGGGCTAAACTAGCCGTTACCCCTTCACTGGGCAAAAATCAGGCCGACCGAACGCTCCGGTCGTGTTGATCGGACGCTGGACCCCAGCGTCCGGTCGCTCGTAGACGACCACGTGTCCCGATTCCAATGGTCACTTGACCTGACCGGACGCAGTAGCTTCAACTGACCGGACGCTGAACCCCCAGCGTCCGATCGTTTCCAGTAAGGTACCGACCTCGACCGGACATGTCCGGTCACACTTGATCGGACACAGCCCAGCGTCCGGTCACACACCAGCTTCTGTGTCATCGTACGTCAGCCTGACCGGACGCAGCCTGCCAGCGTTCGGTGCTTTCAGACCCAGCGTCCGGTCACTGGACCGACGCTGGCATCAGCTCTGTTCTCACTTCTATCTTTTCCACCCTTGCTCCAATGAGCCAACCACCAGAATTTGCATCCGGCGCAATAGAAAATAGGCATTCCATTTTCCCGAAAGCACCGAAACCACATGTGTTAGCATATTTTCACAAACATTTTCAAGGGTGTTAGCACTCCACTAGATCCTAAATGCATATGTAATGAGTTAGAGCATCTAGTGGCACTTTGATAACCACATTCCGATACGAGTTTCACTCCTCTTAATAGTATGGCTATCTATCCTAAATGTGATCACACTCTCTAAGTGTCTTGATCACCAAAACAAAATAGCTCCTACAAAATATACCTTTGTCTTGAGCTTTTTGTTTTTCTCTTTCTTCTTTCCAAGTCGAAGCACCATCTCCTTTGTAAATGTGCCAACACCACCAAGTGTACACCACCATGTGTATGTGTGTTAGCTTTTCACAATCATTTCCCAAAGGATGTTAGCCACTCAACTTGCCACGCCACTCGATCCTAGCGACGATGCAAAGTTAGATCACTCGAGTGGCACTAGATGACCGATATGCAAACAAGTTTGCCCCTCTTGATAGTACGGTCATCTATCCTAAACCCGGTCATAAACTTCTCTACACACCTATGACCGGTGAAATGAAATGCCCTAGGTTATACCTTTGCCTTGCGCATTCCATTCCATCTCCTTCAATGTCGATGCAACACATGCACCAACACGATCAACAATGATATGATCCACTTCATATCATCACATGATCATATTGGTTCATCGATCTTGACTTCACTTGCTCTTCACCGTTGCCATCATCCATCGGCGCCAAGTCTTGCTCAAGCTTCACCGCCACGCGGTCCATCACTCCAAAGCCTTCGACTTGCCCTTCACGCTTGCAACCGTTTCATCAAGCCAAGTCTTGTCTTGATCTTCTCTACCTTGATCACATGACTCAATGTCATGTCTCATGTGCATTTAAGTTCCTTCATCATCACATGTGTGAGCTTTGCAACATCTCCAAGCCATTTTCACCTCCATGGCATATGTTGCTCACACACATGTACCTATGGACTAATCACCTGTATATCTCACATAAACACAATTAGTCCACCTAAGTTGTCACTCAATTACCAAAACCAAACAAGGACCTTTCAACAGTGTTGTGCTAGTGCTCAGCGTGAGCATGACATGCAAGAGAGGCTATATCAGTTGGAATAGCAAGCAGGCATTATATCTTCTCCTCCACTGCCATTTGTGCCTCCTCGTGATCTGTTGGCTTTATATGATGAGGCTTGTGCGGTGGACGATGATGATGTTTCTTCACGCCCACATGGCAAGGGGAAAGCAACTGAAGACGATGAGGAATATCAAGAGGAAGAAGATGATGAAGACGACGACGATGGTGAGGAACGTGACCAAGGCGATGATGATGACTCCGATGATGAGTAGTTGGTTTCTCATGCGGCCTACCCCTTTTGGCACTTGTTGACAAAGGGGGAGTGTTAGGCTTTGATTTATTATAATAAGTTAGTTGGTCTTTATGTTTTGGAACTTTAAAACCTTTAGCGTGTATGAACTATGTCGTGTGGTGGCAACCGTGTGATGGACAACTATCTATTTATATGTGTGATGGATGATTGTAGGATAAGCTATGTTTTAATCTATCTTATTTGCTTGTGCTTATCTCTACTTGTCACGATGAATGTTTTTTTGTATGGCCATGTGTTACTTCAAGTTTCTACTTTGAAATCTTGGCCATCATACTTCTTTTTACCTGTTGTGTGAAATAACATGTCATATTGCATCTCTTTTCACCGATACTTATTTGTTCACACATACTTGTTGCACCCCATGGATTCCAAAATTTAGGGGGAGCTTTTGTCTTGGTGTATGCAATCATGTATACATGATTCCAATTGAAATTCAAATTCATGCATACATCAAGGGGGGAGCTTTCCATAAATTTTGGGGTTCAAAAGTTTTAAAATCTTTTATTCTTATAAAAGCCTAAGTTGGTTGTCATCAATTACCAAAAAGGGGGAGATTGAAAGTGCATTTGCCCCCTATGTGGATTTTGGTGTATTGATGACATCCAACTTAGGGACTAATGTGATCTTAATGAGATATGTTGCAGCTATTAGTCCCATGAAAGATTCAAAGAGTTGATAAAGATGAAATGGTATCCCTCAATTCTTGAAGTTGTAAAGGCGGTCGAACTCAAAATGATCTACAAAGGTTTTAATTTTGTTTTTGAGTTTAGGATCCGCTGCACTATAAAGAGGGATGCAAGTTTAGTTGGTCTGAGGAAGATAGAGTGCTCAAGTATTTAAATAAAATCAAAAGAGAGTCACTCTAGCACTTCACGAGCACTTAGAATATTTTTCTATGACTTTTGATGTCGGAAGTCCCGACCTAAGCCAGGAGTCCCGACACCTGTGCTTCTGACTGCTCGCTGTCTGTGCTCATCGGAAGTCCCGATGTTCATCAGGAGTTCAGACCGTCGGAAGTCCCGATGTTCGCCGGGAGTTCCGACACTGACCTGACCCAAGCCAGGAGTCCTGGCTTCAGCAGTGCTGGCTGTTTGTTTAACTGTGCTCGTCGGAAGTCCCGACGTTCGCCGGGAGTTCCGACCGTCGGAAGTCCTGACGTTCGTCGGGAGTTTCGACACTGACTTTCACCCGTGGACTTCTGACCCGTTGTGGACAGTGTTCTCTGTTGTTGTCGGAAGTCCCGGGATCTACGTCGAGACTTCCGACGTAGATCTGAACGGTTGGATTTTCTCTTGGAGTATAAATACTCCTCTCTTCTCTTCTAACCGTTACAGACTCATTTTCACAGTTGACTCACTTCGTGCTGAACAGCTCCCAAGCAACCAAATCACCCCTCTCCTTCCTCCTTTGCTCCAATCTTCGATTCCCTTAGTTTTTGAGTGAAAGGAGAGTGAATTAAGTGAGAGCATCACTTTGGAAAGCTTGAGCACTTGATTTCTTCGTCAAGCTGGTTGTCTTTGCGTCTATTACTCTTGGGGCTTTGCCCCTAGCCAGCTAGGCATTGCCCAAGAGCTTCCATCTTGTGGAAGAGCCTTGGGAAGTTTGTATCACCCTTCGATTTCTTAGTGGAAAGCTCAAGTGACCTTTGTGGTCGCTTTGAGAGAGGCAAGGAGGTGGAAAAGACTTCAACCTTAGTGGTCACCTCAACAACGAGGACATAGGAGCTCCTTTGTGGGGTTGCCGAACCTCGGGATAAATCTTTGTGTCCCACGTGCTTGTTGTTGTTGTGATTGCTTGAGATTACTTGTATGTATTTGTCTCTTTGTCTCCAAAATCTCCATTTTAGGGTTTGGACTCGATCTACGGATTGGAGGCATTAAGGCATCAAGGGAGTGACCCAACATCTTCACCAAACCACTAGGAAGTGAGGTTGTAAGATTATTTATCCACAAAGTTAAATTTGGCACTGCTTTTGTAGTTCACTTAGGTGTCGGGACTGCTGACGTTTGCGTTGGAACTTCTGACAACGTCGGGAGTTCCGGCCCAAACGTCGGGACTTCCGACAGTGGCTGATAGAATTGAACTTAGCATTTGCAGTAAATTTTTAGATACGCCTATTCACACCCCCTCTAGGCATTGTTAGATCCTTTCAATAGGCCCCTGCCAGACCATCAAGGGGAGCGGTGAAACGCACCCCAGGCATGGTCGCCGACCCGACGATCGGAGTCCCAGCCTGGATGGCCTAGGACCATGGGCCTTTGGCCGACGCATCCAGAGAGTGTCGTTCCCACAACACTTCTGACCACCAACCAACATTGCCAAATATCCTAGGGAGACGAACCCTGGAATATGGCTCGAAGACTTTCAGCTCGCCTGCTGAGCTAGAGGAGTGGATGATGACCACTTCATCATTCAGTACCTCCCCATCTATGTGGGAGAACACATTCGAGCGTGGCTCAAATTTCTCCTGCATCACAGCATCCGCGACTGGGCAGATCTCAAGAGGATCTTCATCGGCAATTTCCAGGGGACGTATGTCTATCCTAAGAATTCCTAGAACCTTAAGAGCTGCCAGCAGGAGTCCAAAGAGTCCCTACAGGATTACATCCATAGGTTCTCGAAGTGATGCAACTCCCTTCCTGATGTCGTTGACATGGATGTCATTAGCGCATTCCTCTCTAGGACAACCTATGAGTCTTTAATCCACAAGCTTAGCTATCTGAAACCTCAGACCACCCGTGACCTACTCGACGTCGCCACAAACCATGCCTCCAGTGAGGAGGCGATCAGAGTGGTCTTTAACGGAGGACAGGAGAAGGGCAAAGCCAAGTGCGAGGATCAAGATGAGGGCCCCTCCACGTAGAGGGGCAAAAAGAACAAGAAGGATCGGCATCGATCGGCCAACTCCTCATTGGTTGCCGCGGTGGATCGCGCGGGAAAATAGCCCTAGCAGGGCCTGCCTAACCACTTCGACAAGCTCATTGAGAGCTCATGCACCAACCACGCCTACCCTATCAAGCACCTCTATATGGACTGTGAACTCCTCAAGCGCTTTCTGCGATAGGCCGACGGGCCGAAAGAAGGAAAGGGCAAGGAGGCAGCGGCCAAGAAAGGAGGCGCAACGAGCAAGGATGGGGATGGGTTTCTTGATCCTGAGGAATGCCTCACGATCTTTAGGGGGGGTCCAATGTCGTCTACTCCAAGCGCCAGCACAAGGTGCGCTATAGAGAAGCATGCATCGCCAAAACGGCCATCCCCTCCTTCCTTAGCTGGTCAAAATCTCTGATCACTTTTTATCAGAGGGACCATCCCTCCCATGTCGCCATACCGGGTCGCTACCCGCTCATCATCAACCCTATTGTCCGCAAGAAGCGCCTCACCAAGGTGCTGATGGATGGAGGTAGCGGTCTCAACATCCTCTACGTCGACACCCTCGACACCATGCGTATCCCTTGGTTAGAGCTCTACCCAGTAAGCTCTCCCTTCCACGACGTGATTCGGGGATGCAGGCGTACCCGCTCGGGCAGATCGACCTACCCGTCAAGTTTGGCGATCGAGCCAACTTCCGCTCAAAGGTCCTTACCTTCGAGGTGGTGGACTTCCTAGGGTCCTACCATGCCATCTTGGGACGGCCATGCTACACCAAGTTGAAAGGACCTAGGATGCCACCTAGAGAGGGGTGAATAGGCGTTTCTAAAAATTAACACCTTTAAATGCAGAAATGATTAGTAAAGGGAGTTTTTAAAATGGAAACTCCAAATAAGAGTAATACCAGCTATCACAAGTCAGCCACAGAGTATGTAAAAGATACTAAATAAATCTAGGAGCCGAGAACCTGCAACACAAGAGTTAGAACATGGATCAAACAAATTCAGCACTAAACTATAATATTGGACGTGTCCGGTACACACGTGTTCTGAAGAATAGCCTAGCATAGGAACCAATACCGGACGTGTCCGGTATACACGGTTTTAGTGGAACAGCCCAAAACTTGCTCCTTTCGATTTCTATCTTCCAAACAAATAGTAGGTACCTACTAGAGATGACAAGATACACAGAGAACCTGCACAAGAGCTAGATCAACACAAATATCAAATGAAATATGAATTGCGACACGATATTTATTTTACCGAAGTTCATACTCGTTCGAGTCCTACTCTCCGTTGAGGGGGCTGCGGGCGACCCAGCGAAGGTCAGCCCTAGAGGGTACCATGAAGGTCACTCTAGCCGGAGTCTTTTCCAACCCCTTTTCCTCCTTCCACTAGTTGATTCCGAGGCAGCAGAATCGACCGTTACAAACTTTCCGAGGCACACCACAATCTCTCGGGTATTTATAGCCCCCTTGGAAAAACTAGCCATTTTATTGCCGTTGCCATAACCGGACACGTCCGGTATGACTTACACTGCGCCAACGGTAACAGAGTTACAGTGATATTGTGAGGCGTTGGAACTCCCGATGAATGCTAGAACTTCTGACCATCGGAACTCCTAACTTACGTCGGAACTCTCGACCCTCAACACATTTGAAAAGTATGATAACTGAGTCAAAGTATGTGAGGTGTCTGAACTCCCGACGCATATCAAAACTCCTGACTCACGTCAAAAGTCCTGACCCTCAAGGCATTTGAAAACTAGTCGTTGGCCTCTGGTCGTCCATACCGGACACGTCCGGTATGACCAGGACAGTGAACACTCCAAGTCAATTTAAGCGCGAGACATCGGAACTCACGACCATTGTTGGAACTCCAGATGAACCAACCCAATAACATCAAGAATTTTATCATGGCTGGGCATATACTGGACATGTCCGGTATCAATACTAGACACGTCCGGTATTGCCAAACCAGTAAAAACAAGTTAGCTCTTTTGTCTCTCAAACACTCTAAAACTCACATGGGTTGGCATGAGTACTTATGAATGATTATCTATCAACATGATGCATCCCTCTTAATAGTATGGCATACCTATTAGACTCAAGATCAAATGAAAAATGAATTTATACCGCTTGAGTTGATCTCTTTTGAATTGATGTCGTCTCTTTCAATCTTCATCAAGTAAGGTTGCCAACATGTTGATATTGATCTTTACAATTGAGCATAGCCATCTTGAGAACATGACTTGATTCCATTCATCAAATATGAATAACTCCAAATGCATCAAGTCACTTCCAACACTTTGTCCAATATAGATTTGATCCTCCACATCAATATGACCATCATAGCTTGATTAGTACCTCAACTAAATGCAAGTACTTTCTTATTCACCATAGCTAGGTTCTTCGGCCACCAAGCCATCGCTTGCCCTTCACCCTTGCTTAGTACCTCGAAGCCTTCCCTTGCTATCTTCACCATCTCAAGCCATCAAGCCACATCTTGTGTTGAATCATCCATTCTTTTGTATTGTTATATTTTTCATTTCAATTTAGCAAGCTTCAAATATGAGACCATTTCATATGCAATCCCTCATGTCTCATCAACTAATTTTTACCAGGCTTGCTTTCACATAGTACAAGGAAATCCCACAATAAATAAGCCTTTGCATGAATTCCATTTGCATTGTTGTCTTGTTCTTGAACTAGATTGTTTATACAACAACACATCATTTGGCTTTCATTACGTACTTCTGAGATAACCTATTACCTATCCACACTTAGCAAACGGGTTAGACCTTTAATCATGTTGTCATTCAATCATCCAAAACCCACTAAAGGGCTAAATGCACTTTCAATCTCCCCCTTTTTGGTGATTGATGACAACTTGATTAAAGCTTACAAAAGAATATAAACATTTAAGCTTTTGGGTTCAATGATTTATGAGAGGCTCCCCCTTAATATGTGCTTATGATTAGAATTCACAAAATGACCTCAAATGTCAATTGCACATACTAAAACATATAGGAGACTCCCCCTAAATCATTGCATCCGTGGGGTGCATGTGTGTGTGGTAAAGTAAAACCGTAATGCATATGACAAGATATATCAAACAAGAATAAATATAAAGGCATCACATCAAATATTTTCATTCTAGCATGCATAGTCCTTATGAAAATAAATACAACACATGCATGTCACACATAGCACTCATTACATATTTTCTCAAGTCCACAAGCTACTAATATATAAATAAAGATCATGTCTCAAGAGATACATAGATAAAGCATGAGTATAAGTCTCGTCTCTCACATGATACAATCTATCTCAGACTCAAGATACATTAATGAAGCTAAAAAACTACAACCTGTAGTACATATCTTTAGGTACAAAGATAGACAAATGAAACAAATATCCTGAAGCTTTAATCAGTCTCTCTCCCCTTTGTCATCTATCACCACAAAGGTCCAACAATGACATACTAAGGATAAAAGGGCTGCAAGCTGTCTCTGAAAGTTGTGATCACTCATCACCATCTTCATCTCCACCAACATCCTCATCATCTAAGCATGGAGCACCGACTAGATGAGAACCACACGCACCAGACAGGTCATAGCCACCAGACCCATAGTAGCCGAAACTACCAGTGAGGTCACTCCACCAGTCTGAGGCATACTCGTCTGTAGCACTGGGATGTGGCTGAGAGTGAGTAGGCACCCGAGCCTATAGTGGTAAAGTGTCAGGATGCTCTAGTGCCTGCTGCTACTGCTACTTCTGTCACTAAAGAAACTTAGCAAACTCTGTGTCATACCTAGCCTGCTGCTGCTCCTTAGTCTCAGGCTCACTGGCTACCTCATTTGACAGTGGGAGACCTAGGAGGATCAAGCTCAAGTCTAGCAGAAATCTGCTTCAAAGTCCAAGTGTCCTTCCTCCTAGCCTCCCTCTCCTTCAGCTGCCTGACCTGTATGTCCTTGCACATTCCAAAGATAGCACTGAACATCTTACGAATTAGAGAAGAAGGACTGCGGCGACGTGAAGAAGAACGTGAAGGAGCATGTGGTAGAGGGGAAGCTCCTCCTGCTGCTACACCACCTGTAGGTGCATCTACCTCTACTGCTACTGCTCCTTTTGGTCCTGCTGGAGGTACCTCAATCTTAGACATGTCTGCAACAATCTTTAGGGCCTTATGTACCTTGTCATACTCAAAGGTATGCCCTATGACCTGCTCAATCATGTGCATAATGTAGGGAGCAAAACCATAGCCCTTGAGGGGCCTCTCTCCAACACTCCTGGTCTCACACCAGATGAAGTCGAATACACTGAAGAGTCGTGCATCTGGGGCAATCCTATGGAGCAAGTTTTTGGAATAGTCTGCTATGTTGCCCTTGTCTCCACCCTTGTAGCCAATGGTCTTCCTAAACATCCTATCCAGGTATCTATAGGTAGGGTGAAGACCTAGAACCTTCCCCACTACTCCTCTCTCACCTCCTGGTGGGTACATGTAGGCGAGCTACTCTAGAGGCAACACCTGCTCTGTGTGGATCTTGTCTCTCTAAAGATCATCCTCTTAGAAGCCAAGTAGAGCTACAAAAGCATCATAATCCATATTGTACCACTGGCCCTCAAGCATCCAGTGCACACGCCTCTCATCCTCCTCAACATACAGAGTGGCATAGAATTGAGCAATCACCGTTGTGTTCTAGTCATGCTGGAACTCTATGATCTCATATACCCCCTGTATGCGCACAAATGGAAATAGCATGATCAATGGAGGACTTCTATAAATCTCTGATGTACTACCAGTCAATTCACTGAGATCAGGCAATCACTAGGTTTTTGGTGAGTATCACACTGGTGTAGAAGTCCATATGAAAGGCTGTCTAAAATTGATGATTAAACTAAATCTGAGGCAAGCTCCTTAGATCAATTCTCCTCCCATATCTTGCTCTTCTGGTCATGCCTTTCCCTCGATAGTCAACTCTAGAAACAAAAGAGGGTACACTAGGTGGATATGTCTCAAGTAAGCCATAGTGCATACCCTAACCTAGCTGGTGCTGAACTAGAGGTACTGCCTGCTCCTCCTCAATCTCTTGCTCATCATCTGAGCTACCACCATCTGAACCTTTGTTAGTGCTCTTCCTCTTTCTATTACTGGGCTCCACTCTATACTCCTCTGTATCTATGTCAGAGGAAGAACTGTTGTCTCTCTCTCTCTGTACTGTGGAGCACCCCTAGTAGCTCTAGAGAGTCCCCTGCTGTTGTCCTGCTCCTGCTAACTGTATCTAGGATGCATGTCCTGCCTTGCCTTCTTGTATTTCTCTAGTGCTGGATCATGCTTATGCTTGGACCTAGGCTTCTATTTTCCATTCATGGCTGATGTCCTCGAGAGAGTGAATGAAGATGATATTGTAAATCCAAGTCCTGGAGCCTTCAATCTTGATGCAAATCTCCTCCGATCCAATCTCCCTCTTTTCTTTTTCTTGGTGGAATCACTTGATCGCCAATATGGTGGAATAGCGGTGGTGGCGTCAGCTTGGAGAAGAAAAAAGAGAGGTAGAGGATCAGGGCCAAAGGGGTATGGGCCTTTAATTGACCCGCGCATACCGGACACGTCCGATATTTGCAGGCAGACAGTTTTTGTTCCAAAAATTTATTTTCTTGATTCCAATTCCTTTCTCTATTATTACTCAGTCCAAAAAGTATACAATTCTTAATCCAAACAAAGAATCACCAATATTCTTATCCAATGCCATAATTGCTTTCCTCTTTTCCAAATATTTGACATAAACATGATTTTGCTAACTTGAGAGAGATATAGTGAGACATAATAGAATGTGGACTTAAGAAAGCCATGTCATGTGTGATTAGCCAATCAAACACTCAAGGAGAGCTATAATCATCACATGACAAGGCTAGGTCACAAAGACCAAGATTCAAATAGTATTTCAAATTCACACCACCTACACATGCTAGTTATGGGTTTTGAAAAATATCTCTCCTATGTCACACAAATGCACATTCTAACATATAAAGGGCCTTAGATGCACTTACAATGCATGTATGTAAATACATACCTTTGCCTTGAGCCCACAAGAATTCACTAAGAAGATACATAGCATGATAATCTTTATGTTGACCTTAATTGCCAAATAATCATGCTAGATACGAAATCAATTTTTCATCCAAAGGACTACAAAGAATGCTACGTAAATTTGTTAGTCCACAAGGTGCAAAATAGAAACTGAGCTCCCCCTAAATAAGTGCTTTAAGTAATTTGAATGACTTTCAACTAGCACTTTATTCTATTAAGAATTTGGGAGTCAATTTTTTATTTTGAACCACAACCAAATAATTTGCCATATTTAAATTTGAGTTCAAGAGATGCTCACAATCCACTTAGATTTGGTAAACCACAAGCTTCTGAGTAAATTGAGGATATATGAAAATATATGGATCAAAGACTCAGTTGCAATCCTATTAGTGTTCTGGTTCCTGCAATACCGGACACGTCCAGTAATCATACCGAACATGTTTGGAATACGCATAACAGAAACACTTTCTTTCTGTCCTTGGCCATACCGGACACGTCCGATAGTAATACCGGACATGTCCAATAGGTGTAGGATAGAAACAAATAACCCATTGCTTATGATTCTTTGTTTTAGCTATAGTATTTATTTTATGCCTTGCATCTCAACAAATAAATTACTCTATTAGAGAGTCATTAAAAGCATCATATGGCAAAATAAAATACTTTTCAATTGAATCTAATTAGCCACTTTCAATATTTCACAAACATGCCTATTTGCAAACTATTGAGCACAAAACGAACAAAGTGGCTATCCTATAAGGTTTAGGTACTTGTTACCAATGGTGAGGATGAAATAGATGATATATTCATTAAATTATCTTCGGGTCAACCATATAAGAGATTATGATAAGAATTGGTTGATAGATTGAGTGAATATTATCAATTTTCTTGCTCAACCACCCCGAAGCCTTCATCTCATCACCAAGTACCTACTTCATTAACCTAAGCACACTTTGTTACCCAACTCTTGTTGGGTCCTTTTGAGTTAGTCAACAAGTGCTTAGGCACCCAAATGGCTTTAGCACTAGTTTATGGTGAACACATCACCTTGCTAGTGCTCACTCCATTTGTGGTCTTCCTAAGCATATCATTATAAACAAATGTGTTTTGCTTAGAGTGTTACCATTTGGGCATTCATAGCTTAAATGCCCCTTTCTTCTACAAGCATAGCATATGCGGCCTTTGTTTGCTTTATGCTTGCTTTGCTTGTATGGACATCTATCAACCTTGTGGCCCATCTCATTGCATCCATAGCATTTTTTGTGGTAACTTGGTCTTCCTTTTTTGCCTCTTTGTACATTGGGCATTTCTTTGTATGATGCCCTAATTTCTTGCTCATGAGACAAGCGCTTTGTCCATCACTTTTCTTTTGGTTGGCCAACTTGTTTGAGGCCTTTTGTTCGGCCACTTCACACTTGTTGGCCCAACTCTTATGTGGACACATGGGCCACTCATGTCCATATAATCCACAACCATAGCATAACCTTTTTCCATGTTTCTTGCTCTTGGTTGTGTTGGTCTTGCTTGAAATGTGATTCTTTTGTTGGGCTTTGGAGGAGGCAAAGTTTGAATCCTTCTCAAGCTTATTCACCATGTTATCACGGTTATTTTGAGAAGGTTGTGCTTTCTCCTTACCCTTCAACTGAATCACATCTTTCTTTAATCTTTCCACCTCTTCTTTGAGCTCTATGTTTTCTATGAGATTTAGCTCAATCGAAGATTGGTTTGCTTGAGGAGCACACTCATTAGTACAAGAAATATTTAATTGAGATGGTGTACTAGTGAGTGAATGTGTGAGAGGTTGAAATTTTTTTACCGATGTGATCACAACCTCATGAGCTACCTCAAGCATGATGCTTGATTCTACTACTTCCTTATGAGAGCACTTTAGATGAACATAGTTTGCTTGTAGCACATTATACTTGCTTGATAGTTCATCTAGCCTTGCCTTGAGCTTAAAGTTTTCCTTCTCTAGTTGTAAAACACTAGAAGAGGAGTTAGTAACTAAAGCATGCTCAATTGACAATTTTTCATACCTTTCACTTAGAGCCTTTAGTTCTTCCATCTTGAAGATGAGAAACAATTCTTGCTTTTGAAGTGATTGCTCTTGCTTCTCAATCTCTTATTCAAGCTCATCATTCTTTTCAACTATCTTCATGATGATGAACTTGTCTTTGCGGTTGAGATGATCAAGGTTGTAGTTGTCTTCAACTTCAACATCACTCTCATCTTGATCATCTACTTGTGCTTTCTCCTTTTCTTGATCTTTCTTGTTACTCTTCTTCTTGCTTTTCTTGGCCATGAGACACAAGTGATGAGTATCATGAGATACTGAGGTTGACTCATCACTTGGTCGCCACTGGACTTGAGCCTCATCATCACAGACAACTTGTTGTCCTGCTGCCACAGCCATACCAGACACGTTCGGTATGCAGGCAGACGGCAGGTCATGCGTTGCTTGCACTTCTTGCTCCGGCTTGGCGCTCTTGAGGTCTTGTGAGGCTTCTTCACTGCATGAAGACACAATGGACAAATTTTCCATTGACTCGATCTCAAGTGCATCATCACATTTGGATTTTCCATATAACTCAACAAGCCTAGTCCAAATGAGATGAGCACTCTCCGGAGGTGGATGTCCATTGAAGATTGCCTCATCTTGAACCTCTACACTTAATGTACTCAAAATAACATTAATAGATTGAGCATTGAGTTGCACACATATCTCTTCCTCTTTTGACAAATTTTTGTAGTTGCTCCAATCAACTAAAGAAAGAGGTATGCTTGCATCCACAATATGCTCAACAAGAGGACTAATATCCTTAAAAGCATTGAGTACATGAATTGATCAAGGTAGAAAGTTTGAACCATCATTTTGGAGAAGCACCGGCTCCAACTCGATAGGCGTCAACATCCTTTTCTCACGGCGGTGAAGCTTTAGGTGAGAAACTTGCTCTGATACCAATTGAAAGGACCTAGGATGCCGCCTAGAGGGGGGGTGAATAGGCGTTTCTGAAAATTAACACCTTTAAATGCAGAAATGATTAGTAAAGAGAGTTTCTAAAATATAAACTCCAAATAAGAGTAATACCACCCCTCACAAGTTAGCCACAGAGTATGTAAAAGATACTAAATAAATCTTGGAGCCTAGAACCTGCAACACAAGAGTTAGAACACGGATCAAACAAATTCAGCACTGAACTCTAATACCACACGTATTCTGAAGAACAGCCTAGCATAGGAACCAATACCGGATGTGTCCGATATACACGGTTTCAGTGGAATAACCCAAAACTTACTCCTTTCGATTTCTATCTTCTAACCAAACTACGAGTACCTACTAGAGATGACAAGATATATAGAGAACCTGCACAAGAGCTAGAGCAACACAAATATCAAATGAAATACGAATTGAGACACGATATTTGTTTTATCAAAGTTCGAACTCGTTCGAGTCCTACTCTCCATTGAGGGGGCTACGGGCGACCCAACGAAGGTCAGCCCTAGAGGGTACCATGAAGGTCACTCTAGCCGGAGTCTTTTCCAACTCATTTTTCTCCTTCCACTAGTTGATTCCGAGGCGGCGGAATCGACCGTTACAAACTTTTCGAGGCACACCACAATCTCTCAGGTGCTCTCTAGCGACGCCTAGCCATCTAGGACCGAAGAGTCCAAGAGTAACAAATGCAAATCATGAAATATACAATATGCACAAGCGCTCAAGTCGTGGCTTGCTCTCTTTTTCAACTTTCACTCAACCTGCAATTGGATTTGGCAAATTGGATCAATTACTCACTAATAGAGGGTTGGAGAGTGTTTGCAAGGCTAAAAAATGTGTATGTTTATCAGCAGAATCAGCAGCCTTCATAGGTGGATGCTTGGGGGGATTTATAGCCCCTTTGGAAAAACTAGCCGTTTTATAGCCGTTGCCATAGACGTCCGGTACGACTTACACTGCATCAACGGTAACAGAGTTATAGTGACGTTGTGAGGCGTCGGAGCTCTCGATGAATGCCGAAACTTCCGACCGTCGGAACTCCCGACTCACGTTGGAACTCCCGACCCTCAGCACATTTGAAAACTACGGTAACGAGTCAAAGTATGTGAGGTGTCGGAACTCCCGACGCATACCGGAACTCTTGACCGTCGGAACTCCCGACCCTCAAGGCATTTCAAAACTTGCCGTTGGCCTCTGGCCGTCTGACCAGGACAGTGAACACTCCAAGTCAGTTTAAGCGCGAGATGTCGGAACTCCCGACCGTCAGAACTCCCGACGAACCAACCCAAGAACATCAAGAATTCTATCGTGGCTGGGCATATACCGGACACGTCCGATATCAATACTGGACACGTCTGGTATTGCCAGATCAGCAAAAACAAGTTAGCTCTTTTATCTCTCAAACACTCTAAAACTCACATGGGTTGGCATGAGCACTTATGAATGATTATCTATCAACATGATGTATCCCTCTTAATAGTACAGCATACCTATTAGACTCAAGATCAAATGAAAAATGAATTTATACCGCTTGAGTTGATCTCTTTTGAATTGATGTCGTCTCTTTCAATCTTCATCAAGTAAGGTTGCCAACATGTTGATATTGATCTTTATAATTTAGCATAGCCATCTTGAGCACGTGACTTGATTTCATTCATCAAATATGAATAACTCCAAATGCATCTAGTCACTTCCAACACTTTGTCCAATATAGATTTGATCCTCCACATCAATATGACTATCATAGCTTGATTAGTACCTCAACTAAATGCAAGTACTTTCTTCTTTACCCTAGCTAGGTTCTTCGGCCGCCAAGCCGTCACTTGCCCTTCACCCTTGCTTAGTACCTCAAAACCTTTCCTTGCTATCTTCACCATCTCAAGCCATCAAGTCACATCTTGTGTTGAATCATCCATTCATTTGTATTGTTATATTTTTCATTTTAATTTAGCAAGCTTCAAATATGAGACCATTCCATATGCAATTCCTCATGTCTCATCAACTAATTTTTACCGGGCTTGCTTTTACATAGTACATGGAAATCCCACAATAAATAAGCCTTTGCATGAATTCCATTTGCATTGTTGTCTTGTGCTTGAACTAGATTGTTTATACAACAACACATTATTTTGGCTTTCATTAAGTACCTGTGAGATAACCTATTACATGTCCACACTTAGCAAACGGGTTAGACATTTAATCACATTGTCATTCAATCATCTAAAACCCACTAAAGGGCTAGATGCACTTTTCACAAGTTCATGGCGATCCCCAACTACACCTACCTGAAGTTAAAGATGTCGGGACCGAACGGCGTCATCACTGTAGATAGCACCTTTTCGCACGCCTACACGTGTGACCGCGAGCATTACGAGCTCGCCACTGCCGTCATCAACTCAGCCGAGCTCCCTCGGCTCGGAGAATCATCGACCCAGCAGTCCCGGACAGCAACAAGCCAACCTCCTCGACTGTCTTCCGCCCACTCGAAGGAACTAAGGCAGTGGGAATCGACCCCACCGACCCAACCAAGACGGTGCGGATCGGGACCCAGCTCCCGGTCACCAACACGCTACGACCTCTGCCATCAAAGCATCATGGAGGTCTTCTAGCTGGCCTGCTAGACTACATCTCCTTTTTTTTACTGAATCAGCGGGGGCGTCCCATACCTATATTTTTTTCTTTTCAATTAAATGAAAGAATACAATCTAGTGTTTACCGCAGCTAAGAAAGAAAAGAAGTACAAGGCAGTCGGGCCCAAAATAAAAATGGAAAATACATCAATTATAGCTATCTCTCCATAATCTAAGCTGAGGTTGCCTTGCAGGTAATGCATCTCCTCAATGGCCACGTATAATGAAGCCCAGCACCCCATCGTGGAAGCCGGTATGAACGCTCCATCTATTTGATCTTCAGCAAGCCATCTGCATCTGGCGGTGGCGACCATCCACACCTCCCTACTATCGGATTACTCACCAACTCACCTCTCCGACATGCCTCCGTAGCCATATACCGAACAAAGCTCGTGATTTCGGATGTCAACAGTAGTTTCTCCCCTGCATTCGCTGCATTCCGCACATTCCACCATTTCCAGATAGCGTATTGTTTGGTCTTATAGATGTTTTGGAAGCTTAGAGTTACAATGTGACTGGGCCTGCGAAGGGCCCAAAGGGACCTTTCAGGAGTTTCCATGGACTGGGCTCCATTTAGAATGCTGAGATCTCGATGGCAGAACACTGGGCTGTGAAGCGAGAATTAGAGATAGCAGGGACGTTTTTGGGCAGAAAAAATCCATTTTACCTCTCTCAGCTATCGCGAAAGTCAATTTTTTCTTCCTCAACTCTAAAACCAAAAATAGTTCCTCCTTCATCTCTCAAAACCGGTCAGTTGATCTCCATGGTTGTTTCCTTGGGTGGTTATTCTTCTTTCATTTATGTTTATTTCGGCTAAATCCTTGAAAACCATAGTAAATAAAAAAAATCATAAAATGGAAAATCCAATTATGTTGAACTCCACGTGGTATGAGAACATATGATATACTATGCTTTAGCACAAAACTTTTGCTGTAACTTTAGATATATGTTTTTCCTTAATTAATTCATAGCTGTGGTTTCTCTGGTTCAATTGTGGTGAAATTTTTATGGTGGGTTAGTCATTACATGCTTGAGTTGTAGTAAAAATTTTATGCTCATTGGATCACAGATGATTGAGTTATAGATTTATCTATGTTTATGTTTGTTAAATAGTTTTAAAATGAAATTAAATCTATAACTCAGTCATATATGATCCAATGAGCATGAATTTTTTGTTGGACTTCACATAAATAGATCTACATAGTAAATATATGATATGGTATATTTTACTATAAAGTTTCTGGCTGTAGCTTTGCATCTAAGCTTTTCTGTAATTAATTCATAGCTGTAGTTTCTGTTGTCGTATTATGGTGAAATTTTTATGGTGGACTAATCATCCAATGCTTGAGATGTAGCAAAAATTTCATGCTCATTGGATTACGTATGATTGAGTTATAGTTTTATCTAGATAAATCTATAAGTCAGTCATATATGATTCAATGAGCATGAAATTTTTTTCTACAGCTCAAAAACTTTGTTCTAAAGTATACCATATCATATGTTCACTGTGTAGATCTACTCATGTAGAGTCCAATAAAATTAGATTTTTTATTTTATGATTTTTCTGTGAATTACTATGATTTTTTAAAGATTCAATCGAAGTAAATATAAAAGAAAAAAAAGGAAAACCACCAAGGAAACAGCCATGGAGATCAAGTGATCAGTTTTGGGAGATGAGGGAGGAATTATTTCTGGTTTGAGTTGAGGGAGGAAAAACTTCGCGATAGCGGAGGTAAAGTAATTTTTTTCCTTGTTGGGCAGAAAATTGCCTGTTCGGCTGTTCCCAAGTTCAATGGACTGAAACACCGCAACCATCAGTTTTGTGCTGAGTTATGCAAGCAAGATTCTGAACGAAAGAAAGATATTCAGAGTCAGAGCTGAGAACGCATCCGCGTGCCATATTTATCTTTCAGCTGGCAGGACCAGCCGACCAGGACTGAACCGAATGGTCGATGTAGATTCCCCCAAAAGAAGTGACGGAGATGTAAGAAGGCATATGCAGATGCAGGGGATGAAATCATGAAGAACAAGAACAGATTGGTGACACAAAAACATATAGATCACCCATCCTAATTAATCCGTATAAGAAGTCTGAATACATGAGTAGTAGTATATGAAGTTAATTGATTCAGACACAGAATTAGGTGTGGTATTGATGAGAAGGAATAATTAGTCCCTTTCGCGCCATTGAACACCGCCATATATGTGCGAAGAGCTAGCAAATGATTCGTTGGTAAGCAAAGCAAAGCACGCAGGTCCCTATCGCGCGAAATGTGTCTGTCACAGCTCATATGAGAGGTGTCAAGTGTCATGGTACACCAGTCCATCTCCTGAATCTCATCTCAAGAGAATGAAACCAATTTCTTCAGCTTACTTTAAATTCTGCTTTGACGACGTCTGCATTTGTATGTTATTACAATTGATGTTTGTCGAGTTGGTGACAAGCTAGCAGCTGATGGCAACCAACTCGTTGCATTGGTCCCAATCAAACCATCAATACAGACAGACTCACTGACTCTTGTATAAGTATACATATATGATCCATTCAGGACACTTTAATTTATACCAGAAAAAGAAAAAGAAAAAAAATCTAGCAGGAGAGGAAGAGAGTGTATATATAGGAGAAAGTCTTGGCAGGATACAATCGGTCATCCTACAATTATACGTACATGTTCTTGGATCTTTTGCAGGGTACCATGCATGTTATTGCATCTTGGATCTTTACTGCAGGCCATTACTAATTAGTTAACCTTGCTTGCTTGCCTCCCATAATTAACCTTCATTCATTCATTCATTCATTCTTTCAGTCTGTGCACTGATCACAGTTTATGGACGAAGGATGGATATGCATGGATAAGTATACCAAAACCAGCAGCAAAGTATTTGTGTTGGAATGAACGGAAGGCCTGCCTGAGAAGAACGAAGCAAAGCAAAGCATAGCTAGTCGGCCCTCCAGATGGCCTCGAGCTCGGCGGCGAAGAGCTTCTCCTGGCCGACGACGATGGTGATGTGGTCCTTGCGGTCGTAGACGGTGACGCGCGCGCGGGGCACCCTGGCCCCCGCGGCCAGCGTGCAGTCGACGGGGAGCAGCTCGTCGTCGCGGCCGTGGAAGAGGGCCACCTTGCACGAGAGCTGGTGCGCCACCACGTCCAGGTACGCGTCCATCCGCCCCGCGCTGCCGCAGATGATGTTGTGCAGCGTGTGCCACGCCGCGTTGTGCGTGTGGCACATGAACGCCTCGATCAGGAACGTCCGCACCCTGCAACGTACACCACGCCGGAGGAGTTAGCAGTCATGGCACGCACGACAGACAGCAGTAACGAGAGGAAGGAGATGCGCGCGGGCCACGGCGGCGGCCATGACCTGACCCCGGAGTAAACTCGGCTTGACACATGCACAGCGTTGCCTGGAGTGGCCCATGTGTTGGGGCGTGCGTGTGTGTGTGTGCAGGTAGATCTCAGTCAGAGTGAGTGGCAACTAGGAGTAAGGCCACGTTTAGTTGGTGCCTGATTCGGCGCCGCCCGAATTGGTGAAGGTACTGTAGCTATAGTACATTTTTGTTTTTATTTGGTAATAATTGTCCAAACATTGACTAATTAGACTCAAAACGTTCGTCTCGTAAAGTACAACCAAACTGTGCAATTAGTTTTTGGTTTCGTCAACATTTAGTACTCCATGCATGTACCGCAAGTTTAATGTGACGGGAAATCTTCTTTTTGCATAGTGGCAAAGTTGGGAATTTGGTGGAACAGGCCCTAAGCATGGTTGATGTGCAGTATGGAGCCCACGCTTTCGCACCCCGGCGCTGCATGTCGTGCCTTGCAGGGAAGATGGAGCCTTCTCTGCTTCTCCTGCCACTGCCCTGCTGCTCTGCTCTACCTGGGCAGGCGATCGACCATGGCATGCAGTGAGTGCTCTGTCCTGTTCACTGAACCATAGGACAGGACAGGACAGGCACTGACTGACCACTAGAGTGTGTTGGTCATTTCTTCCTTCCTTCCTCGGCCGTGCAGTGCCGGCTCCGTCGAAAAGACGAAAGGCCTTTGCGCACGCCGGCCGGTCGTCTCAGGCTCTCAGCGACCGGACTGTCCGGGCAGGGCTGTAGACGACAAGCGCACTGTGCGTCGGTAGACTCGTGCGACGCCGATCGAAGCCCAGGAGGAAGGAACGGAATAATTGGGGATGGGGTCCGGCGCGGGTTAAGTTAAGACAGGGCCGCCGATTCAGCTAGGGGTGCTGTCGCCGTCGCCGCCGCCGCCGTGCTGGGTGGGCCGTCTGCCGCCCGTTCCGCGCTGGTCAGGGAGCGAGGACACATACATATCGCTATCAGTGTGTACCGCTGTCATGTAAATCATCCACCGGCTTATATTAGCTTGCCAACTAGTGCTTGTCCTGGCTACGTACTACTGCTGCAAAGTACACTTGTGCCGGCTTGACAAAAAAAAAAGGCTAGAGGATACCACTGATGGCGTGTAGCCGTGTAGGATAATTAAGGGCAGCCGATGGTTATGGGCGGATCGATTAGTAGCAAATGGAGCTAGCCGTGACGATGAAGCTACCTACTAACTAGCCCCAGGGCCGGACTACGATCGAGGGACACAGGACAAACGATCGATGTTGTTGCCCGGAAAGGAGCAGCATTTTCAGGCACCATTGATGGAGGAGACGCATGCAGGCAGGCCGCACAGGTGTGCCGTGGTGGCGTGCCACGTCGACCAGATCGAGCCTGGCGCGAATTCCGTTGTGACTTGTCAGCGTGGCCGACCAGCACCGTGCATGCAGTGTGCGTGTTTTTTCTTCCAGCGAAACGCAAACGAAAAACAGATTCTTTTTCCTTTTTTTTGGCGATTAAAAACAGAAGATTAAGTGAGCAAAGAATTTTAAATAAAAAAGGCTACCTGTTCCTGGTGAAGATCCTGAAGAGGCGGTCCCAGACGCGGTGCTGGCGGCAGATGGTGAGGCAGATGGTGCGGCTCACGTGCTCGTACCAGCACGCCATCGAGCCCCCGAACGCGATCGGCGGCCACACCCGCCGCGGCGCCACGCGGCGCATCACGTACTGCGCCGCCGCGCCGGCGCCCGCCGCCGACACCGACTCCGGCACCGGGAAGTAGGGCTGCACAAGCAGTTGCAGTCAATCAGTCGTCAGCCCCGAGCGGTAACAGTAGCAGAGCTCGAGTGAGTGAGAAATCGAATTGAAAGCAGCCGCGCTTTCAGTTGGCTGCGTGCGCGTTGTTGACTACTGTACAACTCACATGACACACAGGTCATCACATCACTCAACTGCCCGGACGGACGGAGCCAAGCTCAAGTGGCAGCCTGAGATCGAGCAGAGAGCACGGACGGACGGACTCACCGGCGCGAGGAGGGTGAGCGACTTGACGGCGGCGGGGTGCTTGACGGCGAGGGCGAGGGCGAGGACGGAGCCGAGGGAGTGCGCCACCACGTGGAAGGAGCCGAGGCGGTAGCGCCGGAGCACGGAGCGCTCGATCATCTCCACGTGCTCGCGCAGCGTGTACAGCGACTCCGCCGGCTTGGGGCTGCGCCCGAACCCCAGCAGGTCCACCGCGAACATCCGGTACCGGGACCGCGCCGCGGGGCTGAACGCCGGGAACACCGTCTCCGTCCAGAACACGGACGACGAGATGAACCCGTGGATGAACACCACGTCCTCTGTCTCCACCGGTGGTAGCGTCGGCGGTGGAGCCTGGACGTGGACGTAGAGGTGGGACGACGACGCCGGGGAGACGCTCCAGGCGTGGCACACCTTGCAGTCGCAGTCGGACCAGCACGGAGCCTGCCGCGGCGGCCGCGGGGGACGGTCCATCTTCCCGCGGATCAGCTCAGCGATGGCGGGGCTGACGGTGAGCGCGGGCGCCGCGTGGATGCCGTTGCTGGAGCCGGTCCGGGTGGCGTCGGCCAGCAGCGACGGCCGCACGTACAGCGTGTCCGACACGTCCTCCAGCTGCAGCTTGGCGGACGACGTCTCCGACGACACACGCACCACCTTGGGCCCCGCGGGCGCGGCGGCGGCGGCGGCCTGCACCCCCGGGCCCGCCGCGGCGCAGTAGCAGGACTTCCACTCCGCGTCCACCGCGTAGTCCACCAGCTTGTACACCAGGCACAGCACCACGTCCAGCACGTCCAGCGCCGAGAACACTACGAAGCTCACCGCGCAGTTGAGCGCGCACCCGGCCACGCCCAGCGCCGCCACCACCCTCGCGCGCGCCGCGCTCCACTCGCCGCCGCCGGCGTCGGCGCCTTTCCCGTCGCCTCCAACAGCAGCTGCAGCAGCTCCCCCCATGCCGCCGGCCGCCTTCTCTTGCCACACGCAGGTCGCAATGTGCATTGCTCGATCGCCGCTCGCGCGCTCCCCGGCCGGCCTCGATCAGAGTACGTAATAACCACCGACGCCGGCCACCAGCCGGTGGGCAGCAGCACGGAGCGAGCAACCGACGGCGCGCGGCGGCAGAGTGGGAGGCGAGCGGCGGAGGCAGCAGCAACAACAAGCAGCTGCCTTTTTGTAAGAGGAGAAGAGAAGAGTAACCGACGAGCGATGAGGTGAGACAGGCGGAGGGTTTAACGCGGAAGAAGAAGAAAGGCGCGCATTTAAGCGCGGTTGGAGGCGGGTGGCTTTGGTTTCTTGCGCGACGTCCTTTCTTCTCGCTTCCGTTTGGGTTGAGGGACGTCGGGGCAAAGGGTTGGTTGGGTTAAATAGACGGACTCCACTCTCCGTCGTGGCTCGCTGCTTGGGCGGGCGGGCGATCGGCGGCGGCTGCCATTGCCAGGCCACAGGCCCCACCGCCACCAGCTGAAAGATATATGCGCCCAGCGGCAATTAATTTCGTTTTTTCTTTTCCTCGCTCAGGAGTCAGCAGGAGGGTTAACGGTTGTTCATCATTTGGGTTTGGAGCAGTGTTCACGTTTCAGACTTGATGACGCAGGAATGTTTATGAAGCCACGTGGCTAACGGCCGATGGCCGGGTTTGTTTCGTTTACTCAGAGCCCGCCGGCCGTAAATTCTTCTCGTCACTGTCGAACGGCAGTGTCATGTACCATATCGGTGTCTTTCCCTGTCTTTCTCAGAATGGTAATGGTTAATACGCATCCAAATAGGAGTAGTATATATCTCGGTCTTCTTCACATGTCGACGTGGTATTGACACTGTTACCTTGCATGGCTGCTGCTTATTTGCTGAACTGGTTCATCAACCCGTGCTCTAGCACGGTCTAGAATTTTATTTGGAGATATATGTATCAATTATTGTTTAATACATATGATGAATAAAGGATTACTTATATTAAGTTATATATTTTTTTCTCTTTGTTTATTTTCTAATATAATAGATATTCTTTTTTGGGCGACCATCCCACTAGTAGGCACATATTTCATTAAAAGAAAAAAACATAATAGATATTCGTATTCTATATCCGATTATCATAAAGTTACTAATAATGTTGTTGTTTTTTTGCAAAGGGCTGATCTATAATTTTTTTCATTCATATTCATGTTTTTCCTTTACATAACATCTTTGTGTATTTTAAATGGACAATTAGTTTGAAACCTTACCATTAACTATATTAGTTGACCACTCTAGGCATTAGTTTTCATAGTTATTTCTTAACTATTCATCATTGGTTTTGGAGCATTGTTCGCCTTTTTTGACCTAATGTTGCATCCACGTGAGTGATAGTTGAATTTATTCAAGACTGTGAAGAATGCCTTGATAAATAGTGTGCGCCCAAGTCTCATCTCGATTCCTTTTGCATGTCGTTTAGATCATTAACATGAAAAAACATGCATCCAAATCAATATGGTGTCAATAAATACTTTAACCATTACTTTTGATAACTACTTATATTAGTTGAATCTTTAGTTGTTGACTTTCATAGCTACACTCTTCATCCCAAAAAAGACCCAGTTCCATTCCCACAGTCGTTCATTGGATCGTAGTTCGGCGAACCATAAGACTGGAGGAGCTCACACGTCTCCACCACACGCTGCATTGCTGCTGCTGCTGCACTGCATGGCATATGTTTTCACCACATGTGACCACTGACGCAAGCTTAAAAAAGCAAAATATTCATCCATTTTAAATTCTGTCTGCACCGGTGTATTCTACGTGACAAGACGAACAAAACTAGACCCTGCTTACATATGTCAACATACAACTTATGCGAAAAACTTGCAAACTCAAAAGTTATGAAACACAACTTATTACAAAAAGTTATTAAACACAAAAGAACGAATTAATTTATAACTTATGCCAAAACTTGCAAAAACAAAAGTCATTAACACACAAAGGAACGAATTAACTTATAACTTATACAAGAACCTAAAAACACAAAAGTTATGAAACACAACTTATATACAAAAGTTATCAAACACAACTTGTGTACATAAGTTATTACGATAAGTTATTCTGTAGAACTAGTCTACATAAGTTATATGTTATAAGTTATAGGTTATAAGTTAGTACACATTAGTTAGATACTTTAGCTATTAATTTTCATATCTACATCTTTCATCTGTCGATTCATAACTAGAATGACACTCTTTTTTGGACGGAGGATGTATCTCACGGTTCATCTTTAATAGCTTTTGGATCATTATTTTTCTTTTTACAATTGTATGGTTGGACATGTTCATTTTCTAGAAATGTTTATATTTAGGAATCAATTTGAACCATTCGGATACCCATATATATATTTAGGGATGGAGGAAGCCGCAACAACAAATCATAAACCTCAAAGAAATACGTACGGTTTACCCTTTTAGTCTGGCCTTTCCTACATCTTCTTCTCAAAGTCTAAATTAATTTCATCCTAGACGACCTTGGAATAACCGTCTATCTAATAGCTAAAGATGATAGCAGCAAAAGACCATATCTTAGAACAGATTGAAGCCAAGCCGGCTGACATCAAGTGTTTTCGCTGTTTGGACTATGGCCACCACCAATCCACTTGTAAGTAATAGAGAGCCTGTGTGCTACAAATGCAAACTCAAAGGTCACATGGTTGTTGATTGTGGTAACAACAAGAAGAAGATACAATTGTTTAGTTTTGGAATCCCGAGGCAAGGCTTCTATGCCATGGAACTTCCTGAAGAACAGATGAAGAAGGAGCAGACAATTGGTTTGGTGTCTGTTTATGAAGGATTGGCTAATGAGGAGAGGCTGAATGAAGAGCTCAAGGATGTGGTTAATGACAAGTGGGATTTTCAGCCTAGGAAGATGGACTCTAATGAGTTTCTGGTGGTCTTCCCTGACAAAGGATCCTTGGAAACCTTTTCAAAAATTGGGAGCTTGGAACTGTCCAAATATAAGCTGAAGGTGAAGATAACTAAATCTAGCCATGGTCCAAAAATAACTTCAGTGCTCCAAACATGCTGGGTGAAGATCGGAAATGTGCCCCCAATAGCAAGGGAGGTCTCAGCTATAAAGAGTTGGCTTCTTTGGTTGTCCAACCTATAGTTGTGGATGAACTCAGCTTGATAAGGGATGAGCCAGTCAGAGTCAAAGTTAACTATAGAAACCCTTCAGCTATTAGAGGCGGCATAGAAGTTTTCTTCAACAAGGTGGGGCATGAGATTAGATTCACTGTGGAGGATGCTGCTGGTAAGGACACTGGTCCTAAAGGGGGTCCTCATGGGCCTAGAAAAAGGATGATGGCTAGGGTAAAAAGGATAAGAAGGGGCCTAATGAACCTAGTGGTAGTGGTAAGAAGAAGATTGATAATTTTGACAAAATGGGTAGACTAGATAGGGAATCTAGCCTCGGTGAGAGCCAAGATGCTATGGAAGAGTCCAATGCTCCCTAGGGAAATTCAATGCAACATACTCAAGGAACTTTACCAATAGCTGCTTACCATCCTAAGGCAGGGCTAGTCCAATTGGCATATGTTTTGGGTGAGTCTGAAGCAAACCCCGTGGAGATTTGGTATGCTACCAATCAGTTCTTGCTTGAGGGAGCAAACACTGAAGAACCAATACAGGTTAAACAAGACAATCATGTTGTTCTGTCTCCTCAGGGTGTCACTATCATTGTTACTGAAAAGTTTGTTGTCAATGAGGAACAATTTGTAATTCAACCGGGAAAGGATGGAGAGATGATACCTCAGCCGGTCATAATTCCTGAAGGATAGATTGTGGTCCATGGAGCTTCAGGCCCCAATCTCATGGATAAAGATAGGTGGCCTAGTCTGCAGTTCTCCCACGGTTCTAAAGTGCATAAACTCGATGAGGATATATGTGATGTCAGGGAAATAGTCATTGATCAGAGTCAGCGTGCCTCGGACCTAGTCCATGGCGATGGATTGGAGGGCACAATCAAAACAAATGAAAGGCCTAAGATTATCCATATTGACTCAGGCACTGAAGAAGAGCGGCTGACTCAAGAACTTGAGCTTTTGGAAACTGCCTTGGTCCAAAGCTTAAATGACAAGTCTGATGATGAGTCCCAGCAACCATGGATTAAGTCACAGAGTAAGAAGACTCAAAAAAGAGGTAGAGGAAGAGGGCTCATAGCTACAAGAACAAGCAACTGAGTTCCTAAGGATGGGAGAACTATGCTGGAGAAGGTGACACAGAGGGCTAGTGAAAAGGACGACCTTAACTCAGGTACACATTCTTCTAACCTATTCATTTTCCTAAGCAATTTAGATAATAACTATATACAAGATGTTGTCTCTAAACTAGATTTAGATGTTTCCAATATTGATGACCAATTGGAGACCTTTAGAGCTAAAGAAGTAGTTAGGGCTGCATTAGCTGAAGCCAATTATAGGGAATACCTAGAGAAAAACAATAAGAAAACGGCCCCTCAAGGCGAGGAGGAGATACGAGAGTATAACCTAAGTGCTTTTGATAACTCAGTCAGGGAGATTGAGGACTCAAACACTTCTATATCTATCATTGTGCCCCCAAGGAAGAGGGGGAGACCAAAGAAAAAATCATCATGAGATTTCTCTTCTGGAACGCTAGGGGGCTAGGTAAAGAAAGTATAAGAAGACAAATCTTAGAGTTTGTTAAGGAGCATAAATTATATATCTTGGGTATACATGAAACCATCAAAGAAAGCTTCACTAATTAGGAGCTCTTAGACCTAGTTGGGGGTAGAGACTTCACCTGAAAGTGGGCTCCGGCTAAAGGCAGATCTAGGGGTATACCCATGGGAGTCAACCTCAGCAAGCTAGAATTAGAAGATTATAAGGTCCAGGAGTTCTGCATCTCTATGTCAGTTAGGGATAGAATCTCTAATTTTAGGTGGTTAATTGTTATGGTTTATGGACCAGCTCAGCATGACAAATCTAGGGATTTTTTATATGAATTAAGTCATATCTGTGAAAAAGCTACCTTGCCCATTATCCTAGGGGGAGATTTTAATCTGATCAGGGAGATCTCTGACAAGAATTCAGATAATCATAATCAGACATTGATGGACAAGTTCAACGACTTCATAGGTGACTATCAACTTAGGGAACTAAAAAGGTCAGGACAGAAGTACACTTGGACCAATAAGCAAGAGAACCCAGTGCTGGTTAATCTGGATAGGGTTTTTTTCTCCATGGGGTGGGAGGAAAAATTCCCTCTATCTATCTCTTGGTGTCTTAGTATAGTTGGTTCAGACCATGCTCCTATTATAGTGGACAATGGGGAAAGCCTACCTCTAAGACAAAGATATTTTTTATTTGATCAACAATGGCTTATGAGGAAGGAGATCAAGAAGCTCGTTTCTGACACATGGAAGGATGATGAGTCTAGATGCCCTGAGCTAGGTTATTCTTTGGATTGCGGGCATGAATGCTCTATCCTGCTTATAACTAAACTAAAAGGCTAGAACATCAGAAGAATGGGCGACCAGAAAAAGAGAAGGCTGTACTCAGGGGTGAGTTACAACAAATAGATGAGGAGGCTAAACGAAGAGAGTTATCTCCTATGAAATGGAGGCACATAAATGACATTGAGAAACAACTGGAAAATATTTATATGGAGGAGGAATTTTTTTTGGAGACAGAGAGCGGGGAAACAATGGCTGGCTATGGGGGACTCTAACACAAGATTCTTTCACTAGTTTGCCAATGGTAGGAGAAGGAAAAGTGCAATTGTTCAACTAGATACTGACCTTAGGCCGATCACTGATCAACAAGAGATTATGGATCATGTAGTGCAGTTTTGTGTCCCTTTTTGGTACTATTGAGCAAAGATCTATTTTCCTTTCACATCATTTTTGGGATATTAGTAGGAAAGTTAGTGCGTGCCAGATTGATTAAGCCTTTTGCTCCAAAGGAGATCAAACATGCCATGATGGATATGAAGAAGGATTCTGCCCGGGGGCCAAATGGGTTTGGTCCTAGCTTCTTCCACAATTTTTGGGACCTAATAAAGGGCATCTGGATATTAGGAGGCTCAACTATGGGGTTATAACTCTGGTGCCCAAGATTCATGGAGCCAACACATTAAAACAAATACAGATCTATCTGCCTACTGAATGTGGATTACAAGGGTTTTACTAAAGTTTTGACTAAGAGACTCACTCTAGTGGCCAAGGAGGTCATAGGGGAAAACCAAACTGGGTTTATTAAGGACAGAAATATTTTAGAGGGGATAGTCATTCTCCATGAAGTGATACATGAGTTGAACAAAAGGAAAGAGCAAGGCGTGATACTTAAGATTGATTTTAAGAAGGCCTACGACAAGGTTGGATGGGACTTCTTGGAAGAAGTGCTCATTGGAAAAGGGTTTCCTAGCGCTTGGGTCAATTGGGTTATGCAAACAGTCAAGGGTGGCCAAGTATGTGTTAATGTGAATGGGACTAGGAGACCTTACTTTAGAACCTTGAGAGGCCTGAGGCAAGGTGACCCGTTATCCCCTCTCTTGTTTAACTTGGTGGCTGATGCTTTAAGCATGATGTTGGAAAAGGCTGTAGACAGGGGGCTAATTGTGGGAGTTCTAAATTCCCTGATTGAGGAAGGGATCTCACATATCCAATATGTAGATGACATAATTCTTATGACTGATGGCTCTGATAAATCTATTACTAACCTCAAGATTCTACTGTATTGTTTTGAGTGGTTATCAGGTCTGAAAATCAACTATCATAAAAGCGAAGTTATCTTGTTTGGCTTTAGTCAAGAAGAGAAAGAGAGGGAGGCCAATATGCTTAATTGTAGATTAGGTGCCTTGCCTATAAAGTATATAGGGATCCCTGTTTTAGATAGTTTCTTAGGTATTCCAGCTTTTAAGGGCCTAGAGAAAATGCTGAAAAGGTTGGATCCCTGGAAAGGGAAATTCATGACTTCAGGGGGAAGTTAATCCTAACTAACACCTGTCTTAGCAACTTGCCTATGTATGTGATGGGCTTCTACATGTTACCCAAAGGGGTGCATTCTAAGATGGATACTATTAGATCCAAGTTCTTTTGGCAAGGTGCCGATGGTCCCTTCAAGTATCATATGGCTAAGTGGTTGTCCATCAGTAAGCCTAAGGTCCATGGTGAACTGGGCATACTCAACACCTTATTGATGAACCAATGTCTGATTTTCAAATGGTTTTGGAAAATAGAGAAAGGTTCTAATGTGCTTTGGTATAAAATTCTCCAAGCTAAATGCACGTGGAAAAAGGGGGTTTTCAACTCCAGAAATCAGGGATCATCCCAATTGTGAAAAGGTTTACATAAAGTCAAACACTTATTTCAGTGGGGGGCTGAATACACTATTAAAAAAAGGGGATAGAGTTAGATTCTGGTAATACTCATGGTTGGGCAATATGCCACTTAGGATTCAGTTTAACAACATTTATGCTATTTACCAAAAATAGGATGCTCTGGTTAGGGCTATGTGGTCTGAGGCGGAATGGGATATCCCTCTCAGGAGATCTTTACATAGAAATTTAATTTTGGAATGGGAAGAGCTACAGGTTTTGCTGCATTCTATCCAGATAGATAATTCTAGTGAAGATCAAGTTAGATGTGATAGAACTAAAAGTACTTCTAGGTGTAGATCAGTGGGTAATACTTAGCTTAATGGGATGACTTGCTGATGTACCTCACCAAAAGGCAGTTGCGGCGGTGGCGCCGCCAACAAGGTGGCCGCGACATGTTGGTGATAAGGTCGGCGGCGTGGTAGCGCTCCAGTGTGTCCCGACGGCGGTGTGGACATCCGGCGCTGTCCAGAGGCGGCGGTGAAGGCGATGGCGCTTCCCGTCACTTACAGCGCGCCCTTCTAGATCGGACTAGGGATAAGAACTTCTATGGGGCGCTGACGACTGCGGTGAACCTCATACCTCGAGCCCCAGCCCCACCTCCTATTTATTGCACTGTGCGATGGGGGCCCATCATCCAGAAGAACGGCTGGGCGTCCCCGATCAGGGCACAGATCAAGGGCCCAATTGGCCATTGGGCCAACTTGGTGGAGATCAACCTAACATTCTCCCCCTTGATCTCACCTTATAATTTAAACTTAACTTACTTTATCTTTTTCCCATTCTATCATAGATCAGTGCATAGAGCGTGCCTCATTGTCACGGTCAGTTGCCATTAGATTTAATAGCTACAATGCTCCTCTCTATTTTGAAATAGATACTCAACTAGGCCCTTAGTATTCAGAAATCATAGGCTTTCCCGTAAACCTATGTCGACTATGTGTTCTCGGAACGCACTGGGTGGTAAGCCTTTGGTAAGCGGATCCGCAAGTACTTACTCGGTACTTATGTGCTCAATGCTTTAAAAATGATTCTGGATTTTCTCCTTTACAACATATAACTTAGTGTCAATGTGTTTGGCAGCACACTTGACCTGTTGTCTTAGGAGTTAACTTACTTTAAATGGTTATTGCTGTTGACTACCATTGTTAAATCTAGGTACAAAATTCACTTAACCTCCTTTTGCCTGTTCCTTAAGCCTCATGTCAAGCTATACTATGGTATGCATCACTGATGACACCACAACTGTTTCTTTGGAGCTTTTCCACAATAATACTCTAACTGCGAGTGTTAACAACTACTGCTGATTTCACTACACATCTCGCCAAGACTTAACATCTGTACCCTCAACTATTTTAGAGTACTTGTTCTTTCTTACTCAGCATGAGGCCTATGATACTTTGCAAAATTGCAAGACATTCTCAACTCCATTCTAGTGATCTATACTAGACTGGACTTCTGCCAAAATATCCCGGATGCGTAAACTACATCAGGGTAAGTTCTTACTTGTACTTGTACACTCATCAAGTTTCCAACAGCCGAAGCATATGGAACCATGCTCATTTGATCAATCTCATATCGGTTCTAGAACACTTAAAGTTCCCAAATCTATTACCCTTGACTATAGGAGCAGGCATAGGTTTACTCGTATGTATACTTTATTTCTTTAGAATCTTTTCTAAGTATGCCTTTGTGATAGTCCTAATACCTCATTTTCTTCTATCTCGGTGAATTTTGATTTCTAGAACCAATGACGCTTCACCAAGATCTTTCACATTGAAACTTGAGGACAAAGCTTCTTCTTCTCCAATGACAGATTAACATCACTACTAATGAGTAGAATGTCATCTATTCACAGGATGTGAAAAATGAATTTTCTATTCTTGAACTTCGCATAAACGCTATTGTCCTTCTTATTTTCTTTAAAACCCAAACTTTCTTATTGTTTTCATCAACTTCAAATACTACTGTCTACAGACTTACTTTTAACCCATAACTGGATTTGTATAGGCAGTATCCCATACATTCTTTTTATTCCACGACAAAACCTTTGGGTTGTGCCATGTTAACGTTTTCATACAAATCCCCGTTGAGGAATGCCGTCTTTACATCCATCTGATGTAACTCTAAATCATAATATACTAATAACACCATTATGATTCTAAAAGAATCCTTGCATAAGACTAGAGAGAAAACTCTCATCGTAATCTATTCATTCTCTTTGCGTAAAGCATTTTGCTAAAAGTCATGCTTTATATCTTTCTGCATTCCCTTTAGAGTCACGTTTTGTGTTGTAGACCCTTGTATAGCCTACTATTTTGGCTCCATTAGGAATTTCTTCTAAGTCCCAAACATCATTGGTATTCATCGAATTCATTTTAACTTTCATAGCTTCTTGCCATTTAAACGAGTAAACGCTTCTTATGGCTTTTTCAAATGGGTGGGATCACCCTCCATCTGAATTTCTCCACTAACATAGACTTCATAGTTATTAGAAAAAACTGGTTTACTAATTCTTTGAGACCTTCTAAGGCCTCAGCTACTGGCACTTTCATATGGGGCTGTTGTTGCTCTTCATTGCCAAGAGGCAATTGATTCTACAGGCTCCTGTATTACAAGATCCATGTTTACATTATTCATCTTCTTCGAAGAGCTAACAACAGGTGTTGTATTAGTCATACAACATCAACAGGTATTGAGATACTTGTTATTTTTTTGAATCACTGAAGTGGGCACGCAGTCCCGCTTCTCTTCAAGTCATAGATCTCTATAAACTATGCTCCCTTAGATCATCCCATCTTCTAAAAAAGATAGTGTACCTTCAAATTTCTTGTTTGGGTTTAATCTGTTAAAACCTCATATGACGCTTTAAGCACCGCATTAACATCTTTGAGGCTGACTACGCTATCTTCCTATCGGAACATTAGAAGGTCTAGGAATTTAGCTCATTCTCTGCTTATGGTATCATTGTTGTGACCGTTGTACTCCTCCAACGGCCACATTCATCTTAATTAATCTTTATATCACTCTTAATGAAGAGTATCTTTCTTAATTGATCTTTATATCACTCATAATGAAGAGTATTTTTCTTAATTGATCTTAATATCCCCCCTCGAAATATAGCATTAACTTTACTGCCATAATTTCGAGAACTATTCAGAAAACCTGTGAACAAGAAGACACTTATAACTTACTTCATTCACATGATTATGTCATATAAACAAAGTTATTTCTTGACCCATTTAGGAGTACACTTTCCTTATTTCACTTCAAGAACTCGACGAGGTCTTTTATTAACTGTACTCTTGTAAGTCATGCTTGCATCTTTTTCTTGTCCTTTGATTAGTATTGACCATGACGGTGCATTTCTATTGTGACATGGTCAATACTAGGATAGTATAAGAGCTACCCAAACTTCTCTCGCTATGTGGGATAAAAAACATATAAGTCATCATAAAACTTCTCCCGCCATGCAGGATTGACTAGCATAAGTACTATGACAAAGTTCTCCCCATGCGGGATAAATCTATATACAAATTACCGTAACGAAAAATTTAGTCACGATGACTAAAACATTCACTTATACTTCATTTTCCAATTAAATCTTCTCGTTAGTTCCAATTTAATCAGAAAATTAGTAAACTAACAAACAACTATCCTGAACTAGCTTGACTCAAGTCTTTTTATTCACATACCCCAGCATTGCAGCTCGTTGGCATGCAGCCGAGTGATCTCGTCGGTTAAAAAAATAAAACTTACAAGATGCTTCTGCATTAATTCTACATCACCGTTGGGTAGAAAATAGAATTAATGCATAAAACTCATAAATTAACTTGGAAGACATATAACTACTTTTCAAAATTAAATTCTCCCGTTGGTTCGAATTTAATTAGAAGATAATCAACATCATTGCAGCGAAACATGATAATAAAATACATTCTATTAGTTCAGGAGCATTTCTTGGTCTTTACCTATTCTCTGAAAAATTGACCACGTTGGTGTAAAATTTATCAAAGATTTAAACCTCAAACTTGAACTCATTATAATATTGTCATCATCAACGTTGGTCAGAAAATGATAATACCATAATCTGACTTAAACAAAATGGACTACTCCTCTAATTTAAATTTTCCTGTTGGTTCTAATTTAATTAGAGGATAAATATAATCATAATTTACTAAATATAACTGCTCTTTAAATTAAATTCTCCCGTTGGTTTGAATTTAATTAGAAGATAATCAACATTAAACTTTACAGCGAAAACATGAAAAACAATTTATCTACTTTTCAGAAGCATTTTACTGTACTCATCTACTCCATGAAAAAAATTATCCCGTTGGTTCCAATTTTGACAAAGATTTAAACTAGACAAAAATCATCAAAAATTGCTTCTGAAAAGAATAATCAAATTCACATTATTTATTGTTCATATGGCCCAACCGAAAAAAAAAACATGTCGCCCATCTCGCCTGCGCTTCCGCGCGCGTGGCCCAACGCCCTCAACTCGCCCGCGCGCCATAAACCCGTCGGCTCGGCCCGCTTGGCTCGGTGGCCCAGCAGCTGCCCGGCCTGCCTGGGCCTTTAATCCAGTAGCCGACGGATGGGCCACCAATTCGGTCCGTCGCGTCGCTCGCCCCTCCCCGCCTTGATCGCATCCATCCATCTGGATCGGATGGTCGAGCATGAGGATAGGAAGATACATAAGCCGTCGCTGGTTCGGTTTCGATTAACCCTAACCCTAAACTCCTCCCGACCAACCAGAGCGCGCGCCGCTGGTGGCTCTCACACCGGCGTGCCGCTCGGTCCGGCCACCGGCCCATGGTCGGCAACCCCGAGAAATCCCTTCTGTTTTCCTTCTAACCTTTCTTTCTCTTCGTCGCCCACTGCAGCCGCCGCAGTCGCTCAGACCTAGGAAACTCGCAACGGCGCCGCCGCCATGGTACCCCTCACCGGCACACGCATGCGGCTAGAGCCGCGCACGGCGCCGTCGAGTGGCTCCCCAGTGGTGCCCTATGGCCTGAGGTGGAAAACGCGTCTGCAGCAAGACCATGCTCCCCCTTCCCGCGCGGCGTCCTAGATGATGGCCGGCGATGGCGATGGCTGGCAGATGACGGTGCCGCTGCGAGTCCTCTAGCTGGCGCGCCTTCCTAGAGGGTGGGCGCGCTGCCGTCGAGCAGCCGTGTGGTAGTGTCCTAAGCTCCGGCCCGTGCGTCGGCTTGGCACGACTTCCCGCGCGGCGCCATCAGGCGGTCGGCGGTGGCGGGACTTTTTCCCGCACGATGGCGGTGGTAACGGCGGCGAGTGTACCCAGGTAGGATCCTCCCCTCTCCGTCCTTTCTGTTCTTGTGATCTAGGGTTAGGGTTTGGAAAAACCTTGGAAATCTCTCAGCTTCTTCTAATTTCTTTTCTCTTTTCTACCCCAAACTGGATCTACGCACTAGCAACCATGGCTCTGGTACCATTGATAGAACTGAAAGTACTTTTAGGCGTAGATCAGTGGGTAATACTTAGCTTAATGGGATAACTTGCTGATGTACCTCACCAAAACACAGTCGTGGCAGTGGCGCCGCCAACAAGGTGGCCACGACGTGTCGGTGATAAGGTCGGCGACGTGGTAGCACTCCAGTGGTGTCCCGGCGGTGGTGTGGACGTCCGGCGCTGTCCAGAGGCGGCGGTGAAGGCGATGTCGCTTCCCGTCGCTTACAGCGCGCTCTTCTAGATTGGACTAGGGCTAGGAACCTCGGTGGGGCGCTGGCGGCTGCCGTGAACCTCGTACCTCGAGCCCCAGATCCACCTCCTATTTATTGCGCTGCGCGACGGGGGCCCATCAGCCAGAAGAACAGCTAGGCGCCCCCGATTAGAGTGTTAGAACTAGAGTTATATTCCATAGTGTGAAACGTGTTGTCCATGTATAATGTAAGCGTGGTGCACACGGTCTCGTTATCTATGATTGGAGATATTCTAGGACATGCGCTTCCATGTTTAGAGTTACCTTAATTATGTTGTACTCCGGTTAGATCTCCAATCTTGGATTATAGCGCAAGGCAATCTCCTGCGCTCCTGTACTCTTATATATACATAACATGTAACCATGGTGAGTCAAGATAGGCAGCCACGTTTCTTCCAACTTCACATGGTAATCAGAGCCTCTCTTCTAATAGTACATCCAAAGTCGCCGACTTGAAGATCGTCGACTCAAGATCGCCACGAGCCCTGTATCGATCAGGGACGCGCAAGATCTGAGCCCTGTTTCGATCAGGGACCGACGCCGACGACCATGGCCTCCTCAAGCACGACGCCATCGCCCTTCGGCAAAGTCTCCGAGAAGCTCAAGCGAGACAACTATCTCCTCTGGAGGGCGCAGTTCCTTCCGGCTGTTAGAGGAGCAGAGCTTATGGGGTTCCTAGATGGAACCACCCTAAAACCACCCAAGAATCTGGAAGCTGATCAAGACGATGGTAAGAAGGTGATGATCCATAATCCGGAGTATAGCTCCTGGATGAAGAACGATCAGCAGGTTCTGAGCTATCTGCTGAATTCTCTCTCCCCCGAAGCACTTGCGCCGGTGGCTTCAGCAACCACGGCGGCAGAAGCGTGGGGAGTTCTGGAGAAGATGTTTGCTGCACAATCAAAGGCACGGGTTGCAAATCTTCGTGTCCTCCTATCTACTACAAAGAAGGGTAACATGTCATCTGCTGCTTATTTTACCAAGATGTGTTCATACAAAGATGAACTTGCCGCTGTTGGGAAAGTTGTGGATGATGATGAGATGATTCACTTTGTCCTTAATGGACTTGATTTTAACTACAACCCTTTTGTCACTTCCATGCTTGGTCGTGACCTTTCCTTGAGTGAGTTATATTCGCAGCTACTCATCTTTGATCAGCGTATGGAGATGTTCCAAGAGAATGGGTAGTTCCAATCTTCGGCCAACATGGTAGGACGTGGTCGAGGTTTTGGAAGAAATTCTGGAGGACGCGGCCGTGACAACAACCGTGGTCGTGGGCGCTCAAATCCAGGTCGTGGAGGTGGTCGTGGTGCTCCAAATTCAGGAAGAGGCAATGCACCTAAACAAGGTCAAAGTAATGATGATCCAATCTGTCAGATATGCAAGAAAGGGGGTCACTTGGCTAACCACTGCTGGTATCGATATGAAGAAGATAGCAACTATCAGAAGACAGTTGGTGCAGCAAATACTGCATACGGCTATGACACAAACTGGTATGTGGATAGTGGAGCCTCGGAACATGTTACCGGGGCGCTTGAAAAGATGACAATGCATGATCAGTATCAAGGCCAAGATAAGATCCACACCGCCAGCGGCGTAGGTATGAAAATTAGTAACATTGGCCATGCAATTTTACATACCCCTAATAAAGATCTCCACTTAAATAAAGTGCTTCATGTTCCTTCCATAAAGAAAGATCTCCTTTCTGTCCATAAGCTCACTCGAGATAATGATATCTTTGTTGAATTTCATCCTAACTTCTTTCTTATCAAGGATCGGGAAACAAAGAGAATCCTGCAGCAAGGTAGATCCTATGGCGGCCTTTATCCTATCTCGGTAGAAGCACCCATTAAGCAAGCTTTTGGAGTCAGTAGACCATCTACAAATAAATGGCATAATCGGCTTGGTCATCTGGCGTTTCCTATAGTTGAGAAGGTCATTAGTTCAAATAATCTCCCTTGTGTTAGTACTAAACATCTTGAGTCAGTGTGTAACTCGTGTCAGATGGCTAAAAGTCATCAATTACCCTACTCTGTATCTACTAGTGTTTCTACCCATCCTTTGGAGTTAATTGCATCAGATGTTTGGGGGCCTGCTCCTATATCCATGGGTCAATATACATATTATGTGAGCTTCATTGACGATTTTAGTAAATTTACATGGATCTACCTTATCAAGAAAAAATCTGATGTGTTGCAAGTTTTCCAAGAATTTCAACAAATGGTTGAGAGGAAATTTGAGAGGAAGATTAAAACCGTTCAATCAGATTGGGGAGGTGAATATGAGAAGCTTCATTCCTTTTTCCGCCGCATTGGCATTATCCACCATGTTTCTTGTCCTCATGCCCATCAACAGAATGGAATAGCAGAAAGAAAACACCGTCATATTGTGGAGGTCAGTCTAGCTCTTTTAGCCAATGCCGGCATGCCCCTAAAATATTGGGGTCATGCCTTCTTAACCGCAGCCCATCTTATTAATATGCTTCCAAGTAAAATTCTCAATTTTGATACACCACATGAGCGTCTACTGCATGAGAAACCAGATTATTCCTTCCTCCGTGTTTTTGGCTGCGCGTGTTGGCCTAACCTAAGACCATACAATGCTCATAAGTTAGCATTTCGTTCCATCTAGTGTGTTTTTCTTGGCTATAGCACACTGCACAAGGGTTACAAATGTTTGGATCTTGATTCAGGCCGTATCTATATCTCTCGTGATGTCATTTTTGATGAAGATGTTTTTCCCTTTTCCAAGCTTCACCCAAATGCTGGACCCCGTCTTCGTCAAGAAATAAATCTCCTGCCTAGTCACCTTTTAAATTCAGGGGGTGTAGATTGCATTGCTAATGATACTAATATATCTGTTGAAGACTCAGCTTGTGTGCAGGATCCAGGGATGGAAAATTATCCAGAAGATGTCGCCCCTGATGTTTTTCAAATGCAGCACACGGATCCGTTGGGTGCCAATGATCTGAGCTCCGATCCCAGAGCAGATTCTCCTGCCCTGCAGTCGGTTCCTGACCAGGTTTCTAGTGCGCCCATCGAGGCAGATTCGCCTGCGTCTGATGGCCCTTCGACGCATGGGGGGCTCCCCTCTGGGCCTGCACCGGCACCTGCGTCGCAAATCGCGACGGCGGCACCTGATAACGGCGGATTTTCGAACGCACAAGGATCTGGTGCATCTTCACAATCCTCTCCAGCGGTAACAACTGAAGCACCTCCTGCTCATCATCGTACACGCTCAACATCCGGCATTGTAAAACCTAAGATTTTCACAGATGGTACGGTTCGATGGCTGAACTATTGTGCAACGGGAGAACCTACTCGTTTTCATGAGGCTTTAAATGATCCCAAGTGGAAACAAGCCATGACCGAAGAATACTCAGCCTTGATAAAAAATAAGACATGGCATCTCGTTGAAGCAGAGAAGGGCAGTAATCTTATTGACTGCAAATGGGTTTATAAAATCAAAAGGAAAGCTGATGGTTCGATTGATAGATACAAAGCTCGTTTGGTGGCAAAAGGATTCAAACAACGATATGGAATTGATTATGAGGATACGTTTAGTCCTGTGGTCAAGATTGCTACAGTGCGGTTGGTTCTGTCAATTGCTGTATCCAGAAATTGGTGTTTAAAACAATTGGATGTACAGAACGCGTTTTTGCATGGTGTTCTGGAAGAGGAAGTATATATGCGACAACCGCCTGGTTTTGAAGACCCAAGTAAACCTCAGCTGGTATGTCGACTTGACAAGGCAATATATGGCCTAAAACAAGCTCCAAGAGCATGGTATGCAAGACTTAGCTCCAAACTTGTGAAGCTTGGATTCAAGGCTTCCAAATCTGATACATCTCTATTTATATATAATAAATCTGGAATTACAATTTACATGCTTATTTATGTTGATGATATCATTGTGACAAGCTCATCAAGTGATGCTGTTAAGGCTCTGCTTAGTGATTTGAGAGAAGACTTTGCCTTGAAAGATCTTGGTGATTTGCACTATTTTCTGGGAATTGAAGTGGCTAGAGATAACCGTGGACTACAATTGTCACAGGAGAAGTATGCTAATGAGATCCTAACACGGGTAGGCATGAAGAAGTGTAAAGGTGTGCCTACTCCTCTTGCTGTGACTGAACGTTTATCAAGTCAGTATGGGACGCCCCTCAGTGCAGAAGACAGTACAAGATACAGGAGCATTGTTGGTGCGCTCCAATATCTTACTATTACTCGACCAGATTTGGCTTTCTCAGTAAATAAGGTGTGCCAGTTTTTACATAGTCCAACAAGTACTCATTTTACAGCTGTTAAGCGAATACTTCGGTATGTTCAATACACCTCAGACACAAGCTTGTTTATTGCACGGTCAAGTTCTTTACGTTTGAGTGCTTTTTCCGATGCGGATTGGGCTGGTAGTGTTGATGATAGGAGGTCAACTGGAGGATTTGCTATATTCATAGGACCAAATCTTATATCTTGGAGTGCAAGGAAACAAGCTACTGTCTCAAGGTCCAGTACAGAGGCAGAGTATAAATCATTGGCTAATGCAACCGCCGAATTGATCTGGCTCGAGTCACTTTTGGGAGAACTTGGTGTCAAGTTATCTCAGGCGCCAATTCTATGGTGTGATAACTTAGGTGCAACATATTTATCTGCCAATCCGGTGTTCCATGCAAGGACAAAACATATTGAGATAGATTTTCATTTTGTCCGAGAAAGAGTGTTTAAGAAACAGCTACAAGTTCGGTTTATATCTACCAAAGATCAGTTAGCTGATGGCTTCACCAAGGCACTCTCTGTTGGCAAGTATGAGCTGTTTAAGAGCAATCTCAATCTTCGTCGCAAGAGAAGCTTGGATTGAGGGAGGATGTTAGAACTAGAGTTATATTCCATAGTGTGAAACGTGTTGTCCATGTATAATGTAAGCGTGGTGCACACGGTCTCGTTATCTATGATTGGAGATATTCTAGGACATGCGCTTCCATGTTTAGAGTTACCTTAATTATGTTGTACTCCGGTTAGATCTCCAATCTTGGATTATAGCGCAAGGCAATCTCCTGCGCTCCTGTACTCTTATATATACATAACATGTAACCGTGGTGAGTCAAGATAGGCAGTCACGTTTCTTCCAACTTCACATAGAGCGCGGATCAAGAGCCCAATTTACTGTTGGGCCAACTTGGTGGAGATCAACCTAACAAGATTGACCATTGACAAATCCCATAACTTCACTACAAAATCCTTATATCTGTGTTTGACTAATGGCGGTGTTAGAGATAAACTCAATGATCTCATCTGGAAATCTAAACTTCCCTTAAAAATTAAGATCTTTATGTGGCAAGTGTTCCACAATAAGTTGCAAACTGCTACTGCTCTTAAGAGAAGGGGTTGGGAAGGTAGTCCACTATGCTGTGTTTGTGGCAGATATGAAACTGTTAATCACATTCTCTTTCGGTGTGTTTTTTCCCAATATATTTGGTGCTGTGTGCGGGATGCTTTTGGTTTACAATGTTTTCCAACTTCTATTCAGGATATCTTGCACTTTTGGCTGCCAAGGAGGCACGGAATATCTAGAAAAATAAGCTTTATCTTCTTTGCAGGACTGGCGTGGTCCATTTCGAAGAATAGGAACAAAATGGCTATCGAAAAGAATTTTCCAACTAACTCTGATACAGTCATTCATGCGGCTATCCATTACATGTAGATGTGGGCAGATCTACTGAAGGAGCGCGACAAACTCAAATTGGACCAGATGGCGACTTACCCTGAGTGACTGGATGAAGAACAAACCAACCTATGATGGCCCCAGCTCCGACATTTGTGTGATGTAAATGGGTTAGGCTTGGTTGGGAAGGCTTTCTGTTGCTTTCATCTTTTACCTGTGTTAGTCTGTATAAGGTTTAGCCAAACTTTTTCGTTTTGCTTTCCTGTTGAACTAGCATCCCCAGTATGTACCGTACCTCTTATTGGCTCTCTTAAAAGCCGAGTTAATCTCCTTTCAAAAAAAAAAGACCATATCTTAGTGTGCCATGCACAGTGATCTTTCTCCAAGAATTCATGGCAGGTGAGCTGTGGTGGGCGCTGCCGAGCACGGAAGAGTGCGGGCATGTACATCTGCTGGCAAACGGCCGACATTAACGTACGTGCACCAGTGGCTTGTGCTGATGGACTTTCACTACTTCCACATTTTTACCAACTGCGACTGCAAGCTAATATATAGTAGTACCAAAATACTACATGTGGTTGATACGCTAGAACAGCACTCCACTCCACTCCACTGGCACGTGCCGACCGAAACAGATAGAAAATGGTCGTCGTCGTCAGCTACAAGGAAACGGCCGGAAACACATGTCAGCTAACATTTTTCATGCGTGTACTAGCTAGCAACAGTGCTTTATTTCTCTTTTCATCTGCAGATCACTCGAGTTCATGTGACGGCCAGGCCCATGCAGCCAGGCTGGTCGAGCAGCCGAGCTAGAAAGGCAGAGGGCGGCGATTGTTGACGCCTTGGAGATTTTCTGTACTTCAGAGTTCAGAGATGCATGGACGATGGTTAAAGGATCTGTTTGTGCCTTTGTGGCTGCTCTGCAGCCTGCAGGCAGCACCTAACAGGCGACCAGGACGCTGATCCATGGGCTAAAGTTTAGTCCGCGTCACATCTTTGGACGTTCGGATGCTAACTAGAAGAACTAAACATAAACTGATCGTAAAACTAATTACATAAGAATAGACTAATTAGTGAGACGAATCTATTAAACCTAATTAATCCATAATTAGCACAGGTTTACTATTGCACTATATTATTAAATCATGAACTAATTAGACTTAATAGATTCGTCTCGCAAATTAGTATCAAATTTATGTAATTGGTTTTGTAATTAATCTATATTTAATAGTATAAATTAGTGTCTAAATATCCGATGTGATGGGGGCAAACTTAGAGGAGGCTGCCTGGTGCCTGCATCCGAGTGAGCAGGTGGGTGGCGGTTGACGGGTTGCATTGGGCCGTGCCGCCGCCTGCGAGAAAGATGCAGAGAGAGTGTTCAGTGTTGTGCTGCTGTGCCCGTGCATCTGCAGCAGCAGATCATAGCAGGTGGTGTGGTGGAACGGGGTCAGTCCAGGTTGACTTGCTGGCGTTGCCACGGTCGCCGTCGGCGGCGGCGGGGACCGGGGATGAAGCATGCATGGCCTCCCGAACCAACACCGCGTCCGTCGGCGTGGGTGTCGCCGTCAGTCGTCACCGCCGGCCACACAAACTGAATCGGCATTCATCGTCCTGGCCTGGCGCTGTCCCGCTGACAAGTGGGTCTCGATGTAGTTCCCGTTGACACACCCCCCACCCCCCTCATTCTCTGTGGTTCGTTTGGGCTGGCTTGGCTTATAAGTCATGGCTGAAAGTACTGTTGGCTGGTTTGGTATGAGAGAAAAATAATGTTTATTGGCTAATAAGCCATGGCTTATAAGCCAGATACGAGCAAGCGAACAGGCCGAAGGTTGCTGAAACAGTGAAATGAACTTATTCTGACTCTTTGGGTCCTTTTTTAAAATTTTACATATAAATTCAACACGCAAAAGATCATTTGTATATATGGAAACCAATTATATACTCAAATAGTTGACTTAAGCTGACCTTCTCACAACACCATTTATTTGTGACGAAAGTGGGTAGCTCGTTGGTGTCAGTTAAGACTACTAGCCAGAGTATCGAGGGTGGCGTTGAAGAAACGGCCAAATTATATTAAGGGCTGATCTACAATAATGCCTAGAAAACCAGCGTTTATTGGCCTGCTGGTGTGCCAACCGAAACCAGTGATGTACTAACTAGTCCTAGTGGTATGTCACCAGGGAAAAATGGACACGTCGTCGTTGGGACACCATCTTGCCATTGGAGACCGACGGCAGCTAGCTTTGTACTCGGATTCTGGTGCAGTGGAGCCAACCATTACAGTTACAGATGGCCCGGCCGGAGACTTGTTGGACGCCGAGCGCGCGCATGGATCGTCGGAGCTCGACTACGTACGCCTGCAGTGCAGCAGCCAGCGACCAGCGTGGTGGCGTCCTCGATCAGATCCATTTCCAGGCCACCCAGGTGCTGGAACAGTGGAACTGCAACACGTACGGGTACGGCGCGCCAATGCAACCTTTCTCGTGCTCCACATCGATCAGCAGCAGGCAGTACTCCCTCCGTTCGTAGACGATAGTCGTCACGATTTACGTGCCGATAACTTTAACTTGACTTATAAAAAATACATATAATATTTTTATTTTTAAATAAATTTATTAAAAAACTATATCCAAATATCTATCCAATAATAATAATTATGTATCATAAATATTAATATTTTTTAATATATATTTAGTCAAAGTTATTTTTCGAAAAACGAAAACGACATATATTTAGAGACGGATGGAGTATGCCGTAGGCATGCTGCTGCTGCCACCTCAGCTCCTGTGCCTAACCCCTAGCATGTGTGTAGCCCCTATAGTGGTCGTATTAGATTACATTTTATTAGACTACATTTTACTACGTCTGTTTAGGCGTAAGTTCTGTATTTAATTGACGTAAATTAATTATTCGTAAATGAGAATGATGAGAATTACTCGAACAATTATCTGATATTTTTTGCCTTTTTTATTTTTTGTATATTTTATTTGGTTGAATTTGTATTTCTTTCTGTTACATTTGAATTTCTTTCAATTTGCTTTTCATAGAACTGATCTGGTAATTTTTCTTTTATTTTTATTTTTATTTGCAATTTGTATGTTTTATCTGTTTTTTTCCTTTTGAATTTATTCAATTTGCATTTCATAAAAATAATCTGTTTAATTGTATTTTATCTGGTTCATTAGATTTGGATCTTGTGGTTTTTGCAAATCGGGTGATTGATGGCTTCAAATCACTCGATTATGTCTTCCTTGCAGAATCAAGTGATTTTTAGCCCTGGCTCACTCGGGTGACCGACGGACCCTTTCTTTATTGTTCACGTTGAACTAAACATTTTTCCGTTTTGTTATGTTTATTTGTCACATTCAACTAAATGTGAATGTGAAAATAGAAATAGGTAGTGAATAATAACAATAAAAATAAAGAATAAAACAACACAATATATATGTTTTTAACTCCTAACCTTTGATTGCAAAACAAATATTCCCACCACTAAGTTATTAATGTCATTTTGAATAAATCTCGTATTATTATAACCTGATTCAGGCGACATAAAACTAGATCTTGAGTAGTTTGTTATGTCATTTTGGCTCTAATTTTTTTATAGAAATGACGGCAAAAGTTTTGCCGCTATTTATATTAGACAATTGAAAAGAAAAACAAGCATTGGTCTAGTTTTTTGAGTGCAAACTGTGCCCAAAAACCACACAACTGGAGAGAGTATACCACTCATCCCATACATTTTGGCACTCCAACCAGACCACTAACAACTGCACACTACTCCGATGAACTTCAGCATTTTGGATCTAATTTAGTATTTTATTAAAAATAAGAACTTTAGGTCTTAGACCACACTCTTAATTACTACATTTAGCAATACTCTCGCCTTTTTTAGAATCTAGGAGAGGTTACTTTAGAACCAAATTAAACGGTGTGGCGTCCCGTTTGTACTCTCGCCCTGTTTACCTAATAAGTGACACGTCCGTGCCTATGTGTGTCTAGGATTGGGTCTTGATCTTGTAGTGGTTGCTTGCTGTTATGTTGGATGCAGCCACGGCCACCTCCTTGCCGATAAAAGTTGGTAGCACGCCACATGTTTTTGAGAGATCAACGCATGGGACTGATTGTGAGGCCTCAGCTGCATTCTGCAGGACGGATGAGGTGACGACCTGATACAATATGCTAGCTAGAAAGAATTCCAGTTGTGCAGTACAGATAACAACTTTAATATATATACATCTCCATCGATCCAAGAAGGATTATTGCACATGGAATGGAACCATAAATCCACCGCTCAGAAGAAGAAGATGAAACAGTACAGTGTGAGGGAGAAACGTTGCTGAAATTTGGAGCAAGGCGGTGAGCACCTATATATATACAGGCTATACCTAGCTAGACAGCAACCGAGCAGTGCTGGATGACACATCTTCAGCATGGGGCGGCCGACTGTTCTCTGGCAAACTCCGATGGTCCAAACACACCGACCTGATCGATGTATACCACGCAGCATAACCATTTCTGGATTCGATCCTATCTACCGCGTGGGATCGATGAAGACTGAAGAGCGTGGTCGGCCGAAACCGGACGAGCAACCATATCCACATCGATCGATCAATCGATGGATCGATGAAAGCGAATTACCAAGACGCGGTTATCGGAAAGCTACATCCAGATGAACGAAGAGAGGACGTACGCCATGTGTCCCAGCTAGCACAACTCTGAATGAAGAGATCGACGTACGTCGTTGACAGCAGCATGGGCGTATGGAGCTTCGTCGGCTCGTCCCTGCTGCTGAAAGCCTGAAACCCATGATGAGCAGATTATATTAATAGCATGAGCATGGTATCGATCTCACTGTCAGATTTAATTTAATCGATTGCGTTTGCATTTGATATGATCCCCCGGTACTATAGTTAATCGATATGGTCCATTCATGTTTCATGCCTCCGAATTGAAAAATCATAGCACGCGTGTATAGATGGGTACAAATCTGTCCGCAACGACGAACTGTTGGGCATTTCGTGTGTCTTGATCTCTTTGATGTGTAGTAGCTGTGTCTCGTGAGATCACCATTCTGAATTATTATTGCTTACTGTTTGGGAACTGTTAGAGATTATTATAAGGCATGGCTGTTCTTTGGAAGCAACAGCATCTGTATCGATCTGTTTCCAGCATTTTATTGGTGATGATGATATTATTGCTGTGCTAATTGTTGGCGTGGGGAGTGTTTTTGTCCCTAGTTGTATGGTTGCTTAGCTTAGCCTAGTTCTTTTTTTGGTAAAAGTTGTATTAGCTAGGCCATTTCTCTTAGTATATTGTAATGAAACATTGAGAGCCATTTGGCGAAAGAACTTGGTGAAATGGTGAGTGGAGAAGGAGCTCACCACTATATATCATATAGTCATATATATGCACTTTCCTTCTCATTATTATCCTGTCTTTTCTCTCTCTCTTCATTCTATATATGTACAATAATATTATAGGGGTGGCCAGCCTTGTCTGTGCTTCACCAACTTCAGAGGAAAAAAATTGTCTTGTCTACCAACTGTGTACTTTTGATTACCTCATACATTCCGTTAGGACAAGACGTCTTAATTTTGACCAATTTGTTGTGTCCATGGTTTTTTTGACACAAAATTGCTGTTTAGACTTATATTTAAAAATGTAGTATTACGCTTAGTTATGATTATGATTTTGTGAGTCACATAAATCTCTATAACTAAAATATTCATAACTATTCCGTCCACATGTGCGACACCAAAGCCGCTCGCTCCCATGCATCCCCGGATGCGATCCCGCGGCTTCGTAGTTTCTCTGCGCGCCGTGCGTCTCCGTGAAATAGAAGGAAGGTAACCACCACCAAATAGAAGGAATGTAATCACCACCATAGAAGGAAGGTAGATCGGCCTACTATTCGTGCGTCTATCTGCGCCGCCAGGTGGGGCCACATTGATCCCGCGATCGCCCAGTAGGAAAGATTGCAGCGAGACACGTTGATCGTGGATCCTGCTCCCTTCCTCATGCGATCCGTGGCTGCCTCGGTCTCCTCCGTGACGGCGCAGGAGCGCACGACACCCCGGCCCTCGCAACTCGTCGCTCCCCTCCCCTCCGCGGCATCGCTCCCCTTCCCTCCGTGACTCTCTGCTTGGCTGTGCTGCTGTCACACCCCAAAATTTCTGATTTGGGGTTGTGCATAGAAAACACTAAATAAAATAAATTATTTTAAAATTTGGATAAAATTTACCAAGTTTAGTTTGAGCTAGCGCAAATTTAGTTATAGAAAAAATATAAATTTTCAAAGTTTTCTAATTTTGACTGGCGTTTGGATGATGTGATGTTTGTTTGTTGCTTCTTTGTGTGTTGAGAGTGAGCAAAGTCTTTAAAGTGCGTTAGTAGGTCGATTTTCCTTCTCCGGCACACCTTTATCTTTTTCGACAATCAAATTCTTTGTTTCTTGTCTTAAGTTTTCGTTGGGAGCTTTCTAAAATCTTTTTTTGTAACGCAAATCACTCCTTTTAGTTCCTCGTCCGTCAATCAATCTCTACAAACTTCTCGGAAATTTTTTCAGCTTTTTTAGAACTTGTTCCTACTTGTCTGTGAGCATAATTTAATTTTTAGATGCTCCAAATTATCTTATCATGGGCTCCAAATACTTTATTTGGGTTCCTCATGTTCCATAATGTCTATGGGATTTTTTCCTGAATTTTCAGAGCTTTCGGAGTATTTTTCGCGGCTTATATCATAATTCTAGACTTTTCTAGAATTATTTTATATAAGAAATTAATTAATTCCGAAAATAATAAATCTCTCATTTTTTTTCGACGCTCAAAGCCCATGTACACTAATCCTAATGAATCCTAAAGGCCCATACATTTATATACTAATGGGCTTTAATGATTATTTAGGCCCATTAGTAAATATGGAGGGTGCAACATCAATTAGTACCATATTGCTAGTTGATGTAGATGTGGAGAGTTTTTCTTCTAATAAATATGTACCAATCCCTTGGGCAAAGCACACCAAAACTACCATAAGAGGAGTCTCTAGTTTGGGAAATCCCTCGTTTAGTAAATTAGATTTTTTTCCTCCTTCTCTCGCCATCGTCGTCGCCGCCGCGCTACCCAACCCGGCCATCCTCTCCTTCGTGCAATAAGTCGAGCCCACCCCTATGCAGCTGTTGTTGCCATGGCCATGTGGTGGCTGTACGGGAGGCCAAAGGATGAAGACGAGGTAATTACGAAATTACCATCAGTTCGTAATATCGTCGTCGTATATTCGTTTTAAGTCCGTTTCGAGTCGTTCGATTCGTATCGATGTGATCTACATGCTAGTGTCGTCGTTTTTCATGTCAAGTGACTTTTATATATATGCTTAAATATTAATTTGATTAATATGCATGCAACTAGTTTTTATAAATAAAAGCAACATATTTATATACAATGCTCTTTTGTAAATAAGTTTTAACATGACTAGTTGCTAACATAAATATGTTTCTAAATTATAATATGTTTATTCTAAAACACATATCAAATTTGATTAGATGTTCTCATATGACAATTTGTATTTGCAAGTTGAAGTTGAATTGGCATAAATGATATCAAAATATTTATAAATAAAATATGATTAGCTTCAACTCAGTTTTTAAGTATAAATATGATTTGTTTAATCTAAATTAATGCTACTCACATAGTTTTTCCTAATTAACATAAATCAAGCTTATAGTCTTCTCTTTTCTTTTATAATATAAAACCATATAGTCGTTTCTTTACAACTGTAGTTCTGATTAGCGTGCTTTTCGTGTCTGTGTGTTCGTAGCGACATCTAGAACATCTTTAAAATGTTTTTACTTATGTTTGGTGTACTGTTCTGATTTAGTTCTATTGTTTGCTTTGTGTATGATTGCATGGATGCTTATGTGGTACTTTATGATCATGTCCAGTCGGTGAGCTTTACGTGTTGATCAGAAATGAGTTCCATTGAAGGTTTGGACTAGAAGAAGAATCTAAATTTAAGGCAAGTATAGCATGGGATCATCCTTGTTGTCGTATACACCTTTAATCATTTAATTCATACTGCATGTGTCTACCTTGACTACCACTAAGGATATCCTAGTCTTTTGTACTTATACCTTGATACCTATGGGGTATTACATTGGGTAGTATGATGATAGTGCTCAACTACAACCATGATCTTGTAACTTAACTAATAGTATATGCAATAAACACTAAAAGATGCTTTTTAGCAACATGGAACAAGAGGGCTAGAGCGTTTGGCTATTTTTATGGTGCTCTAGATTCCTCTCCCTAAGGACTTATCTGTAAGTGATCATCCAAGACTTGCAGTACAACTATGAGGACGACATGGCTCTGGTCTTAGTCTAGTACCTTGCTCTTTCTAGTTTGTAGCAGTTTACCGAAAGGGCAAGAGGGGCATACCAGGCTGTGTATGGGCCTCATCCCCAGGGTGTGTACTATGCTACGTATATAAGTGTCACTTCTAGAGATGACTCCATAACACTTGGGAGATGGAATCCTTAGCGGCTGCTCCTTATTAGAACGACTGGGGAAAAGCTTCGTAGTGTACCATGCCTGCTCACATTAAAAGTGTTTTGAGAGTTGCAAATCCGGGCATATGGGTATCACGACTCAAGGTGAAAGTGTACAACCTCTACAGAGTGTAAAACTGGTATATCAGCCGTGCTCACGGTCACGAGCGGCCTTGAAACCCTTACGGAATAGATGATGAACACTAAAAATATGGATGATGAAGATGCTCACTAATGGTTAAATGTTTATGCTATTCATTATTCATGTTTACCTGATCATGTGTTTATGGGCTTGTGATAAATTTGTTGCCACCCAATTGCTCAAAGATGACTCATTAAAAGCTAATCGCAGTTAAACCAGTGTTAGCCTTTTGAGCCTCATGAACCTCATATTATAATTGTTGAGTACGACATGTACTTACGCTTGCTTTATTTTTCATATATTTAGAAAAATCCCGGATAGGTACCAGATTGCTAGAACTTTGGAGGAATTAGGCTTATGATCAACCAGTCAGTTATCCCTGTGGAATTAGAGTCTTCACCCGAAGATCGGAGTTGTCTTTCCGCTGTTTGCTATCTAAGGTTATATCCTTTATACTAAGTACGTTATATTTTAAGCATTGTCTTTCGATATTACCCTTATTTGTATCTATATGTGAGATTTGATTTCCTGGGCTCACATATGGTGTGTATCTGATTTTGTTCTTAAAATCGAGTGCTACAGCTGCAAGCCGCCGACCACAGTGAGGGACCACAACACCTTCCCCCACGATGCCTCACAATAGGAAGGAGCCAGGCTGCTGCTAGATGCCTTTCCCTTCTCCCACCTCGTGCTGACGAGCCCAGCCACCAGCGATCCTGCTCCCTTCCTCATGCAGTTCGTGGCTGCCCGTTGACGACCCCAGCCGCCAGCAAGGTCGCGGCTGCTCGCTGATGAGCCCAGCCGGTCGCGTCGGTCCCATGCTCCCTTCAGTCATTCCCCTACCACCAAGCCACCACGCTTGGCTGGCTGCCGACACTCCACATTGATCGCGCCCCACGTCCAGCGGCCGCCAGTCGTCATCGTCATTGTCATGGGAACATCCACGCCGATTGCCGACATAGGGCCCTGCCGTCGGGGTGCAAAATATCTGAATTCGCTCATAGATTGGTTCTAATGAAAGGCCTTGTTTTAGATTTTCAAACTATGCAGGCTTATTTTTATACATAGTTCTGAGTAATGTGTGGCCTCGTTTGTGCCCAGGTGATGACGCAAACTGCACCTGAGCCTTACTAGGAGCTCACGCCGATTACTGCGAGTGGAACAGAAAATTTCTTCTAATGCAGTTCTTATTAACGTTCAATCAAGATACAGGTAAGCATGATCACTTATGCTACTATCATTTTTCATATATATGTATATTTGATTCTCAATCATGTACGTAAGGTATTACCGAGATAATGCATCATTAGTATTACTCGTTACTCACGCATTGAGTAGTCGAGATGTCGCTCCGCCTATGTGTCACATCTGATAGTAGATCTTTTAGTGTTGTTCCAAACGTACACCAAAGCAAGAGTGATTGGCTGTAAAACAAAAATGATTACCATTACCAACAATGAAATGTAGCAGTGCCATGATGGGCTAAGAACAGCTCATAAATGAAAAGAGTAATGCAGTGGACAAAATCTAGAAAATTGCAGAGATACTGAGTAGTATTGCTTGACATTAAAGGATGATCTTTTACATAGACACGCATGCAATTATGCTACTAAAATACAGGCTAAATGAACCACCATTACTAATGGTAGAAGCATCATTTGAGAAGGCAAATAGCATACTAACTAATTAATCTGTATGCACCCTAACGGGATGGACAAACATTGGTTCATGGCAAATTCAGTCATACAATTTGAGAAGGCAAATAGCATACTAACACCTGGCAGTTTGTCTCCATCAGTGCCAGTAACGAACAAATTATAGCACCACTACTTCCAACTTTCCATCACTACACAACAGAAAAAGTTTCATTAACAGTGTGTCTATAATGAAATCTTATGAAGGAAAATGCATTAAAATACTGACCAGAAGAACAGAATTGGCGTGATGCTAAAGACAGACTCTAAATTAAAGTGACAAATACATGTTGATATCAGCGATCAAAGGAGTTGCATAAATGCTGGAACTAACTTCAGTCTGCCATCTCAGCAGTAGTGCCTGTAAAAAAATTAATAACTATTCCGTCCACAGGTGCGACACCAAAGCCGCTCGCTCCCATGCATCCCTGGGTGCGACACCAAAGCCGCTCGCTCCCATGCATCCACCCGTGCGGCAACCTCCGTGATCTCCTGCTCCTCCAATCACACTTCCTCCGATCAGGCTCCTTCCAAATCACGACCATCACGTGGAATCAGGAACCCACTACGACAAAAGGAAACAACCCTCATCAACACAATCAATCCCATCACCATCACCCCAGGACCAATCACGCGAGCATTAATACATCATACGATCACCTCAACCTCGTGTGCAGCCCTCGCCACTTGCCCCGCCCCCCTTGCGCGCCGCCCTCACCTACAGCCTACCACTCGTCCTCAGCAACTGCATCGCCCTGAGCCAGAAGCCCGCGATCCGATGCTGCCTCGTCCGACGTCACTGTCGTCCTCGAGCCACCCTCCATGGCCATGACCGAATCAAGGATGCCGCCGCTCCGACGTCCCTGCACTACAGTCTACGCCACCAACCATCCGCGGCCACGACACCCTACTCCGTCGCTGTCATCCTCGAGCCGCCCTCCACGGCCACGACCACCACGCAGAAGCGAAGACGCCGCTCCGACGTCCTTGCTCTGCTTCACGGTGTTCTACATCCTTCACGGCAATGGTGAGTAGTCCGAACCCCAGAACCTCGTGTCCCCATCACAGACATCATGAAACCACCAGCACATACCTGGTTTTCCTTGCCACCGTCGACACCACTGCACGTGGGAAGAACAACTGCGCCACCATTTTACCAGCCGCGGGAAGCACGGCCGAGCTGTGGGCTCGCCGGCGCCTCTGATGCTCCGTGCGAGGCGCAAAGGGCACCACCATGGTGCCGCTCGACGGCGCCGCGCGTGGCTCCGGCCGCACGCGTGCACCGGCGAAGGGCACCAAGGCCGCGCCACCACCTCCTCGTCGCGTCCGCTCTCAAGTTCGGCTGCGTCGGCTCTCAGGTGCGGCGAAGACAGAGAACGGGAGGGAAGTAATGGGTGCTAGGGTTTTAGGGGGAGTCGTGGCTGGGGTTTTGATCTTCTGAAATGGATGCTCGACCGTCGGATGCAAATCGACGACCGCCGTTGCTCCGGGCCAGAACAGGCCCAGGCGGGGAGCGAGATTGCTGGCCTAGGCCCAGATTGCGGCCACGGGCCGATTTTGCCAACTAGGCCATCGGTGCGGTGGAGAGGGGCGTTTGCTCCTGGGTCGCGGAGAATGAGTGCGCGTGCGGTTGCAGAGTAGGCCGTGGGCCGCGTTTTTGAGTTGCTAGGCCAAATGACAACAGTTTGATTGTTTAGGTACATATGAGTTCATAAGTACATGCATAAAATATTATTTCTCATTTAGCAAAATAGGGTATATCATCATTTTGTTTATCGTTTGAGAAAATATGTTATCCTTTTTTTTAACTTGCTAGCATGAAATAATTTATAGCCGCTTTAGTTTCATAGTTTATTGTTTACAACTGTAAGAACGACCGCATTTTTAGAAGATCGTTATTTCTATAACTAAAAGACTATTTTCTTTTTAAAAAAAACTGTCTTCATGTATTTTTAAACCTCTTTCCTACATGGAGCCTAATGAAAATCATAGTTGTCGCATGCCATTAAGAGACTTGTCAAACCAGATAAATGAAGGTAAATACTGATGCCGATGTGTATATGTATATGAAAATTTTAACATATGATAATTAATGATGTTAAATCTGTCTTCTAAAAAAAGCAGGCGGTGAAAGTGGATCTAATGCACTTACACAAGTCTCCGATTTTTAGGGACTTAAAAGACAAAGGGACAGAGCAAGGCTTGCGGAGCGTCGTGCGGCAATGAATGAAGAACAACGGAGCGACATTAATAGAAAGCGACTTGAATCATAGAACAAAGAAAAAAGGCAATTCTAAAAACGATAAACTATTTATAGGTGACATTCTTAGCTTTATTATGTCGCACTACCTGTAATGCCCGTGTGTTTAATATTAATAATCTAAAATAGCATGCAACTTGTTTGTAGATGGTGACGTTGCAACTGACATTGATAACACAGTTGACACCGAGAATAATGATTGGCTCCATAGTAACCAGTCATACCAACCTATGCGAATTGGTAAGGAGAACACAATATTGCAATATATATATATATATATATATATATATATATATATATATATATATATATATATATATATATATATGTGGTGTTGTCTAGGATAATGGTGTCACCTCATAATAATGAGCAAAATTTCTTATGTAGGTGAATGCTCGGTGATGAGTGTAGATAACAGTAGCATCATTGACTTGAATAAAACACAATGTACAAAAGACTATGTGGACACCAATCTGAGTCATGATTGTGGTACCCCTGCTACTTTTGATAAACCACGTCAACAGTACTTTAGGGAATGGTATATAAATATGACACCAGAAGAGAGGGAGGCTAGACGCGAACAACAACGAAAAAGTTATAGGGTGCCTGGGCGAAAGGAGGTCAAAGTAGCGGGTAATAAAAGATGAAGGGAGGTGCAAAAGGACACCCTACACCAGGATTCTATCGCCATGGAGAACCCATTATTTGTTCCTGAGCTCGTGTGGCCCACTGTAGGCGCATCTGGAGCTCATGGATCCATGGTGAAATCTAGTGATTGGGTTATCCCAAAGTCCAGTGCAACACCTATTTATATTCCTCCACCTCATGAGGAGGTCGATGATGAAGGATGCGATGAGTTGCTGTCTGGCCATATGACACAAAGATCACATGTTCCATCTAGACAAAGACATGTGTTGTTAACATGTCGTAACATGATGTTTGAGCGTCGCATTGGTTTGAACACAAGGGCATCTAATAAAGATGGTGACTGCATGGCTGAAGACTAAGTGGGTGCTAACACACCCTTGCCTCATTCAGTCATGATCAACAAAGGTATATACTAATGCCTCATTATCCCATTTAGGGGACCTATATACCATATTATACCTAACCGATCCATGGTAATTCCATGATTAATAGAAAGGGCAGGACCCAACATTCAGGCTACATCATCCACACTGATGGCACCACTGTTTGATGATTGTGAATGCATGGCAGAAGAATACCCGAATGATAACACACCCTTGCCTCAATCAGTCCTGACCAACAACGGTAAATACTAATGCCTCATGACCCCATAGGTGACCTATATTGTATACCATATTATACCTAACTCAACCATGGTCATTACATGATTATCAGAAAGGATAGGATCTAGCCCTCAGCCTGCATCAAATGCACCAATGACACCACTATTTGATGACAACAGTGGTAATTTACACTATTTTGTAACATTCTTTAAACTATTTGAACTCCTTTGTTTATTTTTACCCATAGTTCTACTAACTCACGTATCTTTGACGGCCATAGATGATGATGAGGGAGATATATTTAAAGAGGATGACAAAGAGGATGAGGGATACATGTTTGTTGGGCAAGGTATTTGTATGAAAGACCGAATATAAATCAAATCTTCCACTACTTTATCTAAACTAATATGGCTTAAATGTTATTTCAGAAGAGGAAGATGATGATGATGTCCACGACAATGACCTTGAGGAAGACACGACTTCTGTCCATGAAGTACCTAACTAATACAATGAGGTGTATAGTAACATGCCTACAGATACCCATATGTTTAAACCTGTTGCAAATTGCGAGCACTATGATGCAAAAAGGTTTGAGCATGAACCATGTGGGTTCTATTGTCATGATGGAAAGGTCGAGCTCAATGAACTGAACATACCTAATGAGCTTATGAGGCTTTGGTCAAGTAATGACGCAGATGGTAGGCACTTTCGTAACAACATTGGGTTTTTCAATGGCCATTTCTCTTTCACTTCTCTATATTGTCGCCTCGATAGCGCTACTGCAAGCTAGAAGAACAGTGGCATATACACCTTTCATGCACATGGCCTGATCTATCACGACATAAGGTCATTTGGCAGAGAAGAGGGTAAGAAGCCAAGACATCTCGAGCTTTACTTCTACGACGATGATCCAAGCCTTGAGCACCGCTATCGACGATGTCGTGAAGAGAAGTGCCAAAAAGATAAGGAAGTCATTAAGAGGCTTGTGGCCATCCTTCGTGACAACCCATACTCACAACATCTTAGGAGTGTGGGCCAGGCTCACCACCTCAAGGACTATCATGTCACACTAAACCTTGACCAAAGGTTGGATCAGAGAATATACAATGTACCATCAACTATAGAGGTGGCTGCTGTTTGGATTGAGGGAAGAGAACTCCTTGGTCAGTTCTAGAATAGTGTTGTCCTGCATGGGAAAGATAGAAGCAGACATGGCATCCGCTCATATCATGGATGTTACGATACTCTTTCATACCCTCTATTCTTCCCTAAGGGTGAGCTTGGGTGGCACATAGATATTTCGAAGAAAGGAGTTAGTATGGAAGAAGTCATCGAATATCGTGCTCTACAGAAGGCTCATAGTGGGTCAGAAGAAGAAATAGGTTTGTTATTCTTCTTATTTAAATACTTCGCATACATGTACCTCAGTGGTTATTCTACAAACAACTCTAATTCATGGCTATTTTTTGTAGACTCCTCTGGTAGACTATGCGTGTATGTGCGTGACTACTACTGCTACAAGTTTCAGATGCGTGTAGGAATATTTAACCCCATACTATATGGAAAGCGTCTATTCCAACAGTTTGTAGTTGACATGTACATCAAGATCAAGAGTTCTCGATTAGATTATATAGGCAACCATCAAGATGATATTAGGGCTGACCTCTACCAAGGATTGGTTGATAGCCTACATGTCGGTGAAGGTAGAGTAGAAGCTGTTGGAAAATGGATAGTGATGCCTTCATCATTTATTGGAGGCCCACGTGACATGAGGCGTCGATACATGGATGCCATGGCTCTGGTACAGAGGTTTGGTAAACTGAACATCTTCCTAACTATGACATGTAACCCAAACTAGGATGAGATCAAGCATGAACTCTACCTAGGCCAGACACCACGGGATCGTCTAGATCTTGTTGTAAAAGTCTTTAGAGCAAAACTACAACAGCTGAAGGATAGACTACTAAAAAAGAATATCCTTGGAAAGGTGCGAGCACATGTTTATGTTGTGGAGTTCTAGAAGAGGGGTCTGCTGCATGCACATTTTTTGCTAATCATGGATAAGAAGTACAAGATCACGTGTCCAAAGCAGTATGATCGCCTCATCTCAGCTGAGCTCCCAAACAAGAAGAAGTACCCAGTCTTGTACAAGATGGTTACCAACCATATGATGCATGGCCCTTGCGGACTGCTTAATCGCTATTGTCCATGCACAAAGGGTCATGATTCCTGCAAGAACCGTTACCCTAGACCTTTCTGCGATGTCACGGTACAAGGCAAGGATTCATATCTAGTTTACAGATGGCGTGAAGATGGCCGAAAAGAAAAAGTTCATGGACACGAGCTTGACAACAGATGGGTCATGTCTTACAACCCATATCTCCTCCATCTATTCAACTACCACATTAATGTTGAGGCATGTGGGAGCATCAAGACAGTCAAGTATCTATTTAAGTACATTTACAAGGGTCATGACCGGGCATCTGTGGCTATGAGAGAGGCTGACAAGGAGGATAGTGAAAGGAAAGTTGATGAGATCAAGTAGTACAAAGATGCTAGATGGGTAACCCCCCTAGAAGCCTTGTGGAGGATATACATGTTTGATTTGAGTGATAGGTGCCCTTGTGTTTTGTCCTTACAACTATATCTTCCAAACATGCACATGGTGTCATTTCACCGGTGCTAGGGGAGTCGACGAGTGCTTGATCGTCTAGGTGCTGACAAATCAATGCTTACAGCATACTTCGAGAAGAATAGTACAGATGAAATAGCTCGAGGTATATTGTACCGGCACTTTCCTGAGTTCTATACGTGGCAAGCACAGGGCAAAGTTTGGCAAAATAGGGTATGTCATGATACATTATGATAGATTGGAAAAATCATGTCACCAATCTAGCCGAGGGTGAGCGTTACTATCTTAGGGTTCTCCTAAACCATGTGGCAGGTGCAACCTCCTTTGAGTGTCTAAGGACCATGGATGGCAAAATCCTACCGACCTTCCGTGAAGATACAGAAAGAAGGGGCTTAATCGAAGAGGACAATACGTTGAATGAGAGTCTCGCTGAGGCAACCGGGTGAATGATGCCATATGCGCTACGAAGGCTCTTTGCAATAATATTGGTATTTTGTGAGCCTAGTGATGTGTTTGTACTGTGGGAGAAATGCAAGGAGGCAATGTCGGAGGACTACAGGCGCAATAATCAAACCACCTTCATGGTAGAGCAGATGGTCCTCATGGATATTAAAAAATTGCTACAATCAATGCAGAAGGATATAAAGATGTACCCACTTCCTGATATTGATGACACATATGATGCCTGTCGTGATATTCCTAGAGAGATTTTTGAGGAGGCTAGCATTGAGGCTAACGAGGATGGTGTGGCTCTGTCAGACACCCTTAACATGGAGCAGCGGGCTGCATACGATGAGATCATGTCCTCGGTTGATACCGAGGGTGGGGGTCTCTTCTTTGTGGATGGTCCTGGCGGGACCAAAAAGACTTATCTATACAGAGCACTTGTCGCTACTATACGCAGTCAGAAAAAGATTGTTGTGGCAACAACTACATCTGGTGTTGCAGCCTCAATAATGCCTGGTGGTAGAACCGCCCACTCGTGCTTCAAGATTCCCCTCACCATTGATAATGGGGCCTTTTGCACCTTCACAAAACAGAGTGGTACTGCCAAGCTGCTTCGAGCATCATCTCTCATTATTTGGGACGAGGCTAGCATAACAAAGAGGCATTCTATCGAGGCGCTGGACAACAGTCTCCATGATATAATGGACCGACCAGAGTTGTCGTTCAGTGGGAAGACCGTGGTGTTCGGTGAAGATTTTAGACATGTTCTTCCTGTTGTCCGAAGAGGGTCGAGGGCTCAGGTGGTTGGTTCCTCACTGCATATGTCGTACCTTTGGGATTCCATGCGACATCTGAAACTAGTGCGCAACATGAGGGCAAAGAGCGACCCGTGGTTTGCAGAATACTTGTTGCGCATCGATGAAGGATCTAAGGAGGTGACTATTGATGATGAAATCCGTCTTCCTCATGATATATGCATACCGCACAATGGGGAAGATAGTGACCTTGATACTCTAATTGACTGCATATTCCCTAACCTCAATGCGAATATGTCAAGCAAAGATTATATCACCTCTCGAGCGATCTTATCTACGTGGAACAACTGGGTTGATATGATTAATATGAAGATGATAGGTCGTTTCCATGGTGTAAGGAAAATGGACCCTAGTCCCATTTACTTTGGATTTTGGTGTTTGATGACCAACACAACCAAATTGGACTAATGAATTTGCAAGTGATTGTTTTGTAGTTCAATATGGTGCAAGACGTGACTTGGACGAAGGCGACGTGATGATCCAAGGATCAACACCACAAGAAAAGACCTTAGGAGCACAAGAGAAGACCCAAGATATTAAGCAGAGTCTAAGCATAAAGATAGGAACCAAGCCGTATACAAGATCACGAAGAAACGAGCTCATAGAAGTGACCGAACGCTAGACCGAACGCTGGAAGAAAGTGACCGGACACTCTGATCAGTGGCTCTACAATAGTAGGCGTCAGCAGCAGCGACCGGACGCTAAACAAGTGAATTGAACGGATGCACCGATGGCACTGTTCATCAGTCCGACAACACACTCAGCAAGTGACAGGACGCTGGCGGCAAACCGACCGGACGTAGGACAGCAGCGTTCGATCGAGTACAGAGAGGTTCCAGAGTGGCGAACTTGCGACCAGACACGTCCGGTGGCAAGTGATCGGACGCTGGCAGCGTCCGATCAGTTGTTCATGGCTCCAACGGTCAGGACGACCGAACGTGTCTGATCAGGACGACTCTAGCGTCCGGTCAGTAGCAGAAAAGCGGGATTTCGTCCCCAACGGCTACTTTCTCAGTGGGGCTTATAAATATAACCCCCAACTGGTCATTTGACGAGAGTGGAGCTAAGGAAACATACCAAGGGTGTTGATACACCATTTTAGTGATCTCTACTTGTATAGTGCTTAGTGTTTTATTTGGTGATTAGCGTAGGTGCTTTGCTAAGTGCTTAGGTTGATTAGACCACCGCTTATGCGCTTGCTCTAGGTTTAGGCCTAGTGTTTAGTGAGGTTTGCAAACCTCTTACCACTCGGTGCTTGCACGCACCATTGTTGTACATCAGAGGGGCTTGTAGTCTTGCGAGATCACACCAACCGAGTTTGTGGTGTGGCCGCCACCGTATACCGGAGGGAACAAGGCCCGCAGCGTTTTGGCCAGAAGCTTGATAGTGAAGACGGCGGGGAGCATCCGGGAGAGGCTTGCCGGAAGGCACGTCGGAGACCTACTTGCGTGTGGTGAAGGCCTAAGGCTATCCACAGAGTTACCCGACCGGGAGCTTGGCCCTTGTGAGGGATTCCTTGCGAGGGGCTCCAACGAGGATTAAGGGGAAGATTACGCGCTTCTCGATACCTTGGTAAAAATACCAGAGTCATTGACGGGGGTTTGCATATCTCTACCTTGCTCTTTAGCTTCCACATTTACATTGATTGTATTACTCCTTTTGCGGTAGAGATAGCAACACACTAGCAAAACCGTAGTTGCAAATTTAGAGAGTTTATCTTTTGCATAGGTTTTGCTAGGGTTAGAAAAGGAGGCCATAGTTTCGGAGTTAGATTTTTAAGTTGCCTAATTCACCCCCCCCCCCTCTTAGGCATCATGGTCCCCTTCAATTGGTATCAGAGCCGGTTGGCTCAATTTGGACCTTTGGCTTAACCGCCGTTGAGCCAATGCTATTTAGAGTGGTTGGGATGGATACCTCTAGGCCTTCGCACTTTGACAGCACTAACTTCTTATACTATAGAGCTAGAATGGCTTGCTACCTTTAGGTGGTTGATTTGGGAGTTTGGAGAGTCACTCGTGATAGGATGAAACCTATTAAGAATCCCGATAAACCCACAAAGAGTGATGAAAAGGAAATTTATTTCAATGCTAGAGCAAAAAAATGCTTGTTTGAATCTTTTAGCATGGATGTATTTAACCAAGTGATCACTTTAAATACGACACATGAAATTTGGTTAAAACTTCAAGAGCTCCATGACGACACAAGTAATGTCCGTGAGCAAAAATATTGTCTAGCTAAACAAAATTATGATTCCTTCGAAATGAAAGATGATGAGCTTATTCGTGATATGTATTCTCGTTTGAATCTAATTATCAATGAGCTCCATTCTATAGGATTAACAAAGCTAGATTATGCGGACATCATGAGGAAGATCATCTCTGTCCTACCACAAAAGAAATATGCAAGCATCACCACCATCCTTCACAATATGGAGGACTTGAGTACCATGACCCCGGCCATAGTCATTGGCAAGATAGTGGTATTTGAAATATCATGCAAGATGGGTCAAGAAGAAGCCTCTTCATCAAGCAAAGGCAAAGCTCTTGCATGTGGCAACAAAAAGAAGATGAAGGGCAAGCAAGTTGAGACAAGCTCAAGCTCAAGCTCCTCAAGTGAAGATGAAGAAGAAGATGAGGATGATGATGATGATGATGATGATGATGAAGATTCAAGTGATGATTAATCTTCCTCCTCCACCTCCGACCTTGATGAAAAATCAATCAAACTAATCAACAAGGTGGAGAAGATGATCCAAAAGCTCAACGTCAAGGGTGTGCCCATCCAGATTCAAGATCTCATTTTCACCAATCAAAGAAATGAGCAAAGAAAGAGAGGATGCTATGGATGCGGCGAGATAGGGCACTTTGTGAAAGTTTGTCCAAATAAGCCCACACCCAAGACAAAGAAGAAGGCATTCAAGAAACAAGCCCTCACATCAATAAGGACATGGGATGATTCTTCAAGTGAAGAAAAAGACCATCACAAGAGGTGAGGGCACAAGCACTCATCATCAAGCTCTTCTCGTGTGTGCCTTATGGCACAAGGTAACGAAAGTTTATCCTCTAGTGAGAGTGATAGTGATGATAAAATGCATTCTTATGAAGAAATTATGCAACAAAACCTTAATTATACTAAAGTTTGCACTAGTCAACAAAATAAGCTCGGGAAAATAAAAGAAAAGCTAGATAGTTTACAAGAAGCATACAAAACTTTGCTTGAACAATATGAGAATTTTGCTAATCTTAATGTTCAACTATCTACTAAAATTGAGCAACTTGAGGCTAGTGCAACAACAAATGCATGCACAATCAATGATGAGCAACTTGTAAAGAAAAATGAAAAATTAAAAGAAAAGTTAGCTAGCTCACAAGATGCTTATAAAAGTTTGCTTGCTAAAATGGAAACCATGTGCAAACATTGTGATGAGCTAACTAATAAAGTTGCTAATCTTGAAGCCGTTGGTACAACTCCCACTAAGGCATCTAAAAGGAAAAGTTCTAACATGTCTAAAAAGAATGCTTCTACTTTTTGTAATGATTTATGTTTAGACTCACCTTTGTGCAACCAAGTTTGTGTTGAGAAAGTTGTTGTAGATACATGCACACAAGAGGTTGCAAAGGAGAATGAGCAACTCAAGCAAGAAGTAGCTCGCCTCACCAAGGACTTGACTCAAGCGAAAGGCAAGGCGAAGCAAGCCCAACTTCATCAAGATAACACCGTCAAGGGAGTGAAGAAGCTTGATGAAGGACAAACCATGGTTTGCTACGTGTGCCACAAGGAAGGTCACAAGTCTTATGAGTGCAAGGTGAAGAATAGGGGAGGAGCAAAGAAGAAAGAGAAGAAGCAAACAAGCAAGCTCTCCAATACCTACACCAACAAGGTGGATAAGAAGGCCTCCACACCATACTTGCTAAAGAAGACAAAAAATGACAAGGTGGTGGCCATTAAGGTAAACAAGCAAGCCAACAATGGGGTCAAACGCTTTTGGGTGCCAAAAAAAATAATTTCCAACATGAAAAGCACCAAGAAGTTTTGGATCCCTAAAGGGAAGTGAGAAGTCCAATGGACTTCGGAGAATTTGGAGACTTGGCAAAGTTTGGATGCATTTTATCGGGTGCATCATGATGGACAAAATCATTGCCAAGTGGGTTAGTGAATACTATGGACCCAAATTCCCATTCCCATGTTAGGTAACTAGATTCAATTTACTTCAATTGGTTTTAGATTTAAATTTTCCTACAATTGGTATCTTTTAGCATCTAGTTACTCTTCATGCCTAGGTTTGCATTTGCATTCTTATATATTTTGTCATGCATACACTAGGTATTTCATATGGTAGGCTTGCTCGGTTTCATTCTTATTCCTTGGAGCAATCCTACATGGTTTAAAATTGTTTAGGAGCATGGCACATAGCTTGTCCTTCAATTGTTCATCTAATATGTGCCAAAGTCCAAATTGTAGATAATTTCTCCCGAATATCGCCTTCGAAAATGACTCTCACATTCATGTGATGTCATCTTTCAAGTGGTATTTTTTATTCTAAAATCAATGTGCATGTTTCCTGCAAGTATTCCATACTTATGTGCACAAATTTAGGGGGAGGTTACTCTACAAGTTGGATGCTTTGAGACTAACACCTTCTCAAGCCTATCATGTGTGTAGTAGTCTCATTGCAAGGAAAATAGAGTCCCCGGAGTTAAGCTTCATACTTCAAATATCCACCACCGATTGCAAGTGGTAGAAATCAAATTGATTTCTACATGTGGTATTTCTAAACCAATGTCATCATGTTGATTTCATTTTGATATTTACATGCTTTCTCCGTGCATTATATAGATTAAATTCCCTTGTGCAATACTTTGCCAATTATGCATATGCTTTGCCTTCTATCATATGTATGTATATATTTAGGGGGAGCTTAGTCTATATAATACGAGAGTCAAATTTTGTGATCTATTTCTCTCTACACACAAAGGATCACAAAGTTGACCCTCCCTTATGCTACTAATGTCTTCCTTTTTGGTGTTTGATTCCAAAGGGAGAGAATTTAGAGGACCAAAAGCAAGCATTAATTTGTAGTAATAGTCCGAGAAAGGGAGGATAGTGGATTATGGATTCGCCTATGTAATGGGGAGAATTTATAGGAAGCAAGGCTTAAATCCATAATACCACATGGGGACATTTGCAAGGGCAAGATGAGTACTTATGTAGTCTTACAAGTAGTATCTTTTAGCATCATATAATCTTGCCCCTTGCATTGCATCCTAGCAAGTAGATAGGTTTTAAATTCAAAACTTTTATTAGTTACTTGCTTTGGTCGTGTTGTCATCAATCACCAAAAAGGGAGAGATTATAAGAAAAATGGACCCTAGGCCCATTTACTTTGGATTTTGGTGTTTGATGACCAACACAACCAAATTGGACTAATGAATTTGCAAGTGATTGTTTTGTAGTTCAATAGGTGCAAGACGTGACTTGGACAAGGCAACGTGATGATCCAAGGATCAACACCACAAGCAAGACCTTAGGAGCACAAGAGAAGACCCAAGATATCAAGCAAAGTCCAAGCATAAAGATAGGAGCCAAGCTGTACGCAAGATCACGAAGAAACAAGTTCACAGAAGTGACCGGACGCTGGAAGAAAGTGACCGGACGCTCCGATCAGTGGCTCGGCAACAGCAGGCGTCAGTAGCAGCGACCGGACGCTGAACAAGTGAATCGAACGGACATATCGATGGCACTGTTCATTAGTCCAACAACACACTCAGCAAGTGACCGGACGCTAGCGGTAAACCGACCGGACGCAGGACAGCAGCGTCCAATCGAGTACAGAGAGGTTCCAGAGTGGCGAACTTGCGACCGGACGCGTCCGGTGGCAAGTGACCGAACGCTGGCAGCGTCCGATCAGTTGTTCGCGGCTCCAACGGTCGAGACGACCGGACGTGTCCGATCAGGACAACTCCAGCGTCCGGACAGTAGCAGAAAAGCGGGATTTCGTCCCCAATGGCTACTTTCTTAGTGGAGCTTATAAATACAACCTCCAACCGGCCATTTGACGAGTATGGAGCTAAGGAAACATATCAAGGGTGTTGATACACTATTTTAGTGATCTCCACTTGCATAGCGCTTAGTGTTTTATTAGGTGATTAGCGTAGGTGCTTTGCGAAGTGCTTAGGTTGATTAGACCACCGCTTATACACTTGCTCTAGGTTTAGGCCTAGTGTTTAGTGAGGTTTGCATACCACTTACCACTCGGTGCTTGCGTGCACCATTGTTGTACATCAGAGGGGCTTGTAGTCTTGCGAGATCACACCAACCGAGTTTGTGGTGTGGCCGCCACCGTGTACCGGAGGGAACAAGGTCCGCGGCGTTTCGGCTAAAAGCTTGATAGTGAAGACGGCGGGGAGCATCCGGGAGAGGCTTGCCGGAAGGCACATCGAAGACCCACTTACGCATGGGGAAGGCCCGAGGCTATCCACGGAGTTACCCGACCAGGAGCTTGGCCCTTGCAAGGGGCTCCAACGAGGACTAGGGGGAAGCTTGCGCGCTTCTCGATACCTCGGTAAAAATACCGGAGTCGTCGACGAGAGTTTGCATATCTCTACCTTGCTCTTTAGCTTCCGCGTTTATATTGATTGTATTACTCGTTTTGCGGTAGAGATAGCAACACACTAGCAAAACCGTAGTTGCACATTTAGATAGTTTATCTTTTGCATAGGTTTTGCTAGGGTTAGAAAAAGAGGTCATAGTTTCGGAGTTAGATTTTTAAGTTGCCTAATTCACCCCCCTCTCTTAGGCGTCACAGTCCCTTTCACACGGGAAAGAGATGGTGTACCATAGTTTTGACTGTGCGGTGGATGATCCGCACAACTACTACCCTAAGGAATTCCTTAACACTTTGACACCCAATGGTCTGCCTCCACATGTGTTGAAGCTGAAGATTTGTTGTCCGGTTATATTGCTTAGGAACATTGACCCTGCAAACGGACTTTGTAATGGTACCAGGCTTATCATACGGGGGTTTCAAAAGAATACCATAGACGCGAAAATTGTGTTGGGACAGCACGGGAAAACGGGTTTTCTGCCTCGTATACCCTTATGCCCGTCGGACGATGAGATGTTCCCTTTCCAATTTAAGCGAAAGCAGTTCCCTATCCGACTCAGCTTCGTGATGACCGTTAACAAGTCAAAGGGGCAGACTATCCCTAACGTTGGGGTATACTTGTCGGAATCAGTGTTCTCGCACGGCCAATTGTATGTGGCGCTATCAAGAGCTACGGCAAGATCGAACATTAGGACCCTAGCTGTGCCGGCTGCTGAGAAGGACGTGAACAAGGGGAAAGGGAAAGTGAAAGGGAAGGGGAAGAAGAAAGCGACAAAGGATATGTTCACAAAGAATATCGTATATAAAGAGGTTCTGACTCCATAAAAGAGGTAATGCATCACACGTCGATACATATTTTTTAGATATCAAATGATACTTTAACTTTAAAAATTAACAAATAACTTATATGCATGATACTTCTAACTACAGCTTCAGCCATCTGCATGCTTCAGCTGCAAGAAGTCAGACGCCGCATCTTGGACTAGAAAATCTTCTGGATCATCATTGATTGGTGACCAACTGTAGCTTGGTATTCGTGCAAAGCACGTCCTCTTAGTCGAACTATTGAGAGATTATATTCTTAATTGTAGAATAGATTCTAAAACATGTATTGTGAAACATAAACTTGTTATGATTATCTTTCCGTAGCAGTTGATTCTTAAAGAAGTGCAAGCTTATCTTTCGCGTATCGTAGGCATGAAGTGATGCGACAATTGAAGTTGTTTGTTTTAGTTTTGCATTCAAATTTAGAGTTATATTTTAACTATCTATCTTTCATGAAAACTTATGTAATATTGATCGGAACATTATGACTGTGGTATTTATTTTAGATAACAGTATAACACACGCTCATACATATGCTATCATGGTATTATGTGTTCTCGTTGCAACGCACGAGCATTTATCTAGTAACATTTAATGAAGTAACCATAGTTAAAGACTTGTCCTAAAGAACCAAACTATGTAATAGTACTACAGTAGATCGATCATTCCACTATCCGCCGGGAATACAAAGCAATGGCCTTGTTCGCTTAGGTTATAAGCCGTACTTTTTCAGTCAACGAATAATATTTTTCTCTCACAATAAATCAGTCAATCGTACTTTCAGTCATGGCTTATCAGCCAAGCGAAATAGCCGTGTGATATTGGAATTTTGTGTGTGCTTCTAATCTGTCATTTATTGGGAGCCCGGCCTGTTGATTGATGCTGACATTTCCTTGCAAGTTCCAATCATATTCAAGAGAAGCATGCCAGATCAGCTTGACGTTGCGTTCAGATTAATATCGAAATATTCTGGAAAAGGCGGATAGACTAAACCGGGAAACCAATCAATGAATCAAACCATGTAGCAGCAGCATGTCCTGACAGTCAGGTTTCTTGTTCGTTGGTGGCGACATTTAATTTGGCTGTTTGTTATTATAAGCACGCCATCAGCATTTAGCTGCTTGTTTTATTTATGCAATGCAATGGACTACTTGTGCAGATTCAACAGAAAGTTACTGTGTTCATCAGGTCACTTCTTGGAGGGGGAAAAATGAAAACCTTCCCCACACACACACACACACACACACACACACACACATATATATATATATATATATATATATATATATATATGTATGTATGTATGTATGTATGTATGTATGTATGTATGTATGTATGTATGTATGTATGTATGTATGTATGTATGTATACATCAGGTCCCTGAATGATGAGCTGCATGTGGAAAAACATTTCTTAGATAGTATATGCATTGATGTATTCATGATATATACTAGCACCAAACAAACTGAGGTTTGTCAGTACCTTGCACCTGCAGGACGTACTCTCTGCCAAACCAAAGAGCAGATTGATCATCAAAACATTAAACATGCATGAAGTTGGCTATCTCAGTTTGCATGAGCAGGGAATTCCTACCTGGTCCAACCCCTACAAGATTCCTCCATATATGTCTCATGTCATCAGAAATGAATGATCATATATGTATATGTGCATAATGAATTGGTTCCCCAGGACAGGGGTAACAAGGCTATTCAATAGCTAGCCACTCTCAAAATATAAGGCATGCATTTTTTAATTTGAATTATGTTATTTTTCATTAACAAATAACCTAATTATATTATAAGTTTATACTACAGGAGTGGTTACACCGACTTGTATTTGTATCTTATAAATGCTTTCTAATGATAAAACTTTTGCTGCCAAAAAATATGTATTAATATATTATATAAGAGAAAGAGAAATTGGGAGTCAAAGTATGACCTTGAGACCACGCCAAGTCATATCAGCACCTTATGTTTTGGGATTGAGGAAGTATGCTAGGGTGTATGGTTCAAGTAGATGACTGACACAGTGTTGTACATGTAATGTACTACCTCCCACTATAAAAGAATACAATTTTTTCTAGAATAGTGTGCTAAGTCAACTGGTGTGAAGTTTGATCGAATTTATATAAAAAGATATTGATATTTATCATACTTATAAATAAATATAATTAGATTCGTTATGAAACATATTTTCATGTTTTACCTATTTTGAGTCATACATTTTAATATTGTTCTCTGTAAACTTAGTCAATTTATGATATAGTTTGACTTTGACCAGACCTAGAATTAGGTTCTTTTGAGAACATAGGTGATATTGCTTCCGTCCCAAAACGAATGAAAACATCTGAGTAGTCAAACAATTCTAAATCTAACTAGGTTGATAAAAATAAGCATCTTTAAATATGTTTATTATAAAATATACTGTATAATTAATCTAGTGACACTTACTATATGTCGTAAGACCTGTTCGTTTTTTTTCAGCCGGAACAGTGTTTTTCTCTCACAACAAATCAGCCGAAACAGTATTTTGTCTTGTTTTTTCAGCGAAGCGAACGGGGCCAATATATGCAGTTTTTATGTATATAATTTATCAAACTTAGAATTTTGAAACGAGATTTCCTTTCTTTTTGGGCGGAGTGAGTGAGTTGCAATGTTGGTCTTTTAGGGTACGACGGTCTACGGTGGCAGGCGGCCTGGAGAATGGAGACAGAGAGGCTAATGGCTATGACTGAGATCTGAGCACCGAAAGCAAGCATATGGCCAGGCCTGATGTGCTGCGTAAACACCCGTGTCTCCAGGACGGTTGACCACTAGCCTTTCAACACTCTTCTCTGTCTCATTTGCCCATGCTTCTCTCCCATTTAAGAGACCGAAATTGCAGATGCACTTGCTCATCTTCTTCTCTTCCGATGTGTGTGAGAGAGAGAAGGCATTGCAATTGCATGCATCAGAGTTAGTTCTATAAATTATATATGTAGGTACATAAAATATGTATAGATATATGAAGTACAAATGTTCATTTATAGTATAATCCTATATGAGAAAACGATAGCCTCTGGTCGGCCCTACCCGGCCGGCCGGCCAACGGCACCTCCAGTCGGTCAACCACCGGTTGGTTGGGCCCGTCTTCTCCACGGCAGTACGACACGCGGCGAGTCGCAGGTACACACACAGCTAGGAGTGTTAGCAGCAGCATAACTGAAGAATGCAATCCAATCCAACTGATTCGTCACGGACAAGCGACGAGAGATCTCGCACCGTTAATTTAGGCAGTGTTCGTTAGGCAGTGTTCGGCTGGCTGGCTAGCTTCTTTTTTTAGTCGGAGTAGTGTTTTTGTCTCATAAAATTTCAGCATAAACAATAAATTTCATTATGAACAGTACCAGATTCATATCAGTCGAACACTGCCTTAGCACTGTACTATCAAATATATGTCCATACGTTACAACGGGATATACAACTTTCTTTTTTATAAAATTTAAAATCTATAACTTATTTTATGATTACCATATCATCTATAATATAAGTTAATGTTTTAATATTAAAAAACAAAAATTTAATTATCTCTTTTTTTTCGTCCATCATCACTTGCAAAGGGACCATCTCTCACGAAGCGATGATCATCTCTCACCATCATCCCTGTTCTTACGTGGCTCAGTCCGACGTCCGGAGCTGTAAAAACCTTTGTTAGCGTCACTCATGACGAGGTCTGGCTGGACAAACCCGATCGAGCCCATGCAAGCTACGATGCATGCCACGGGAGTTAGATAATAATAACAACCACTTATTTGTTATAAAAAACTCACTTATTCAGTCGAGGCAATCTTCTATCATTTTTTTAAACTGGGCTAATTTTCTATTGCACATAACATTGTTTTTGGAGAAACTATATATTGCACATAACATTTAAGTGGTCATATGAGTCTAGACTGATTTTTCATCTAGAGATTGGACATCTGTTTTATGCTTGGGCGTCCTGACTTTGCTAGATGGCCTTTTCCTCCATTGTCCGGTAATTAGAGAAAGGTGGACCAAAAAAAAAATGAATTGACAAAAAAAAAAGACTAAAATTTTACCTCTTTATTATTATTAGGTATATGTATATATAGAATTGGACGTAGTTATTGCACAATCATCTGAACCCGGCCGTCCGTAATGATAAAATATGCTAGCTATCTTTAATTAATTAATTAGGCTTAGTCTAACCTTATTTCAATGAAACACCATAATACATAAATAGTAGATGCAATAAAGGTTTAATCTCGTATACAAAATTGAGTGTAGATGATTGATCCAGCTTAAATGAATGGTTATTGTATATACTACTTATTATGAGGTTAAGGAATGTGAAAGACAAACCAGATGCGTCGAGCCACAGTGCCCATGAGATTAGACTCAGACAATTAAGCCACAATATGACTAGTGTAGTGTTTACAGTAGTTCCAAACGGTAACCAGTCTTAGGGGGGTGTTTGGAACTGCTCCACTCCACCAACCCCACCATGGAGCACCTCCACTGTGGAGTTTATGGAGTAGGTGGTACTGTTTGGCACACAGCCTAGCTCCAGCTTCACTTTTGTGAGATTTCTGTGAGAAAAGTCTAATAAGCCCCTGAGAGGTCTGCAGCCAGACATGAGAGGCAGTGGCTGCCCGGCAACAACCCCTGGCCGGTTGTGGCCTGGCTGCCCACGCCCTGGGTGGCTGTGGGCCGGGTTGGCCATCCAATGCCATGGAAGGACGGGCGGGGCTTTGGCGCTGGACAGCCGGGCCTGGCCGCAGTGGCTGAGGAAAAGGGCGCTTTGCTCGTGGAGGCCGTCTGTGCTGTGCTCGTGGAGGCCATGGGCGCTGAGGAATAGGGCGCTATGCTCGTGGAGGCCACCGGCGCTGAGGAATAAAGGGCTTCGGCGCTATGCTCGTGGACGCCGGAATAGGCGTGACGAGGCGCTAGGGTTCCTGGAGAATACGGCAAGAGATGGGGGTCGGGGGAGAAGAGGCGTCGGCGTCAGATGGGGGCGGCCGTACACGCACAGGGGAAAGGTCACCCTGTTGCGTGTAAAGTTACGCGCTTCCTAGTTGTGCATATCTTCTCTCTCCCTCGGCAATCTAAAGGTGGAAGAGCGTGGAAAGAATAAAGAGTAGGAAAGAATTCATGATGTAAATGTATAAAGAGAGAAAGAGTATATACAAGTGGTTAGGATAATTTATAAATAATATAGGATTCTAGATTTTAGGAGCGGATTATTAAAAACTCTTGGAAATGGCCTTCTTTATTCATTCCAATAGTTTTTAGGAGTTGTAAAACTTTATGTTTTTAGGAACAAAATATTGGGTACTCTTGGAGATGCTCTAAGGGTGTTTAGCAACGCAAAGCTAGAGCGGAGCTGTAAAAACGGGAGCGGAGCAGTCTCAAACACGCCTTAGATTATTTACGAAATCACTGTATATGAAAACTAACCAAAAAAAATTCTAGAGGACCTATCCACACCACGAAGCTATATATGCCATGCATTATGCCAGTCAGTTGCTTACGATTGGCGACGCCGTCCTTGGCGTAGGTACTTCTCAGTCAATTCCAAGTTCCTTATAAAAACTCTAAATTTAACCAGATTTATTAAAAAAAATATTTTAAAACAAGTTTATTAAAAATATATTATATGATTAATCTAATGGTATACATTTGTTTAGTATCGTAAATATTAGTATGTTTTCCATATGCGCTCGGTCAATTGAGATTCATTGGCTTAAAAATGAGATATTCAATTTTTGAGCGAGGGGAGTATATATATAACGATGACACAATCAGGGGACGGCAGGGGTACATGGTATTCATTTGGAATACCCCAAGTCTTTTTTTGATAAAAACAAACAAATTCATATGTTAGGTGTTAGTGTGTGTGTGTATATGTACCTGGCTTGCATCGTAAAACAAAGCTATAAAGGCAAAGAAAATAGCTAGCTTTCACATTCACACCAAATCTTCCTTCTTCCTATATATAGACACTTGTGATCCTATACATTTGTTTCGTATTGGTATTGTATAATTTTATTCACATGGAACACCTAATGTTCTGGCTCTGCCACTGGACGTACGCAATGCCTGCGTTTTTCTCGGATCTCCGGCACCGGCTGTTACACTATGGACCGATCGACGCCCTGGACTGGCCGGTCCGCCGGTAGCGCGACGCCACTGGCTTGGCCGGCCGGCGAATTGAAGCGCCATTGGTGCCGCGGTGCGCACGTACAGTACATACATGCATCATGTAAGATGTGACATGTGAGGCTGTCTTCAACGGAAGACCCACTGCGGAACTCAAATTAAAAATGGTCTCTAACAAAATACTTATAGTCTCCAATAGAGGTGTTAGAAGAAGCATAACTCAAATGTGAGTATCATCTCTCCTGAAAACTTATTTGCTGAAAGGATTGTCTTTTAGGTCTTGTTATTGGAGAAAACTAACAAATATGTATTGAACCATTTACCTGTTGCTGGCCGTCTAAGTGAGCTAGCGCTGCATCTGCAGACGCCAAGCTTATTAGCTAGCTAAGTACAATTATTGGCCGGATCCATGCAACCTACTGTAATGCGTACAGCCTACAGAGTAGGTCATCGTCGTCCCCCGCCTCCTACCATGCGGTATTCAGAACTCCCTCCAGTTTCACAGACGTCGGTTTGGACAGCGATACGATCTAAACGAACAATTTTGATCGTTACTTTTTCTATAAAATACTTATATAATATAGTCAATATATACTTTTATAGAACTATATTTCAAGATGAATCTACTTATATCACTTATATATTTTTAAACTTAACCTAAAAATTTTTATTTGTAGTTAAAGTTTAAAATATTTAACTTAAGATAACCTCAAACGACCTCATTTAAAAAATCGGAGGGAGTACGCATATTACTATATATATATGCCCCCAATTGATCCAACTATTATATATTGACAATTAATGGCACTGCGTTCTGCGTTCATCAATCAATCAATTAACATAATATCTTCTCTGTTCTAAATTACAAGACATTTTGATATTTCTAGACTTTTAACTTTTACTATATATCTAGTAGATATTTTATATATCTATTAGGTGCGTAGCAAAAACTATAAATCTAGAAAAGTTAAAGTGTCTTAGAATTTAGAACATAGGGAGTACGTGTTATTATAAAAAAGAGAAATCAATAATGCAATGCCGAACCCAAATGAATGAACGAGCGAGAGAGTAGCCTAAAACGAGGCAACCACGTACGGACTACGTATATATATGAATGCGTGTGGTATCGTGTCACGTCTCTCTCTCTGCCTCTCCTCTCCGATGAATGAATGAATCCATCTGCATCGTCCATCATCCTACGAAAGGTATCTCCAACAAATTCGATCTCCATATACTGCGTAGCTGTACTTGTCGCACGTTAGTCCTTTTTTTTTTTGCGAAAGCTTTTGTCCAATTTTCAACCTCTAAGTTGCACTTCACCGATGATTTTCAATCCTAAACGTCGAAATAGGTAAAGACACCCTCTTCGATTGTCGAACCCAGAGCCGATCTTCTGACCAGCTCCAAATGTGGTTTTTTTTTTAAAACTAGGTAGCGTGCCCGTACGTTGCTACGGGACAACTAAACTTTTGTACTAAAAACACACGGATCACACGTTAAGATAACAATACAGTAAGACATTAAATTAACATTTAATCCAAAAAAACAAAGTTTATGAAATTAACAGTTACTAAGAGCACGACATCGCAGCCTTACCAACTCTACTATATAGACCTTTCCGTGATACGACGGGAACCGAAAATATTTATGAAATTATATATTTGGCTGGGTTAAGTTAATGTAAAATAACATCATACATTGGTTTCGTACTTCTGTTTCAACAGATTAGCGCGATCAAAGAAATCCTACCGACAATCTGTGTCGAGGTTGAAAACACCACCAGCTTTGATCAAATAAATAACATGCCAGGAATAGGACCAAACATTGATCAATATATAGTAAGTCCATCCTGCCAGAAAGAACAATTGTCCCACCGAAACTAATGCATTACTTTGCCTTGCCAAATATAACAAGCGCCAGCCGCAGCCACTTTGCTCCTCCGTCGAGTCTCACTCAGTTATTGATAATTGATAACATTCACTTGAAAACACACCGATTTCACTTCTCTTGCATAACTGGATTGATCAAAATGAAAGATACTTCACAATGGGATGCCAAAGCATTTACCAATCCAAACAGTTGTCGATTATTAATGATACAACATATCTCATAATACAAAGTTTCCTAAAATATTAACTCATCTTTCTACAAAACTAAAGATTTTGACATCTGCATGTGCTCGATATATGTTTGTCTTACTGAAAATGATGTGCCCTGCAGTATAATACAATAAAAATATTAAGAAACATAAAATGAAGAGTGCGTTAGTGCATAAAAGAAGGGGAAACAAGGGTTGATCTGCTCCTCTTACTGATAGCCGCAGTTTGCAAAAGTGAACTTGGCAGGAATGGCCACACAAGTGTATTGCCTCCACCAGAGGGCCAGATCATATCACCATATGAATATTCCTCGGTTCGGTTACAAAAAAAAAACTGCATATTTTTTTAGATATATGGAACTGGGGCAATACACATCTCCTTTATAAAATAATTGGTTAGAGCATTAACAAAAAAGGATTGATCATATTAGGTTGATCCCTGTGAGATAACAAACAAAGCAAGGAAAATAAAACTGCATATGTTGTAACTCCCATGAATTACTAATATGAGGATGTAGCTTATTTTCTTGGATGCGAGGCAATCAACTCTAATAGAGCAATGACAAAAATCGACCGCATGCAGAGTCCATTCAATTAGAGATGGACAGTGCAAAACTATATCCATCCATGATCTAATTGCATCAGACACTGCTAAACCAAACTACACAAGAGCGATGGCTATTAGGGATATATATGTGCATTCTGAAACCAAAAAATCAATCCTTGTATGCAATCAGAAAATTCAGCGCCTCTGATGGAAGCACAAATGGCCACAAATGAATAGACAATGCTTATATTTGCCAGCCAACTGATTATCCATATCGATGTTAATGACATCACGCAGCAGCACAACTGAGCTAGCTAGGAAGATCTACCTCAACCGCTCAACGTCAAGAGGCAATGTTCAAGGCGCTAGGGAAAAAAGGGGTATATATTATATAACAAACAAATTTCAGCCAAATTGTACAGCATAATTCAAAAAAGTTGTGTCTAAAACATGGTCTATGCAGCGCAAATGTAGCACTATCATGTATAAAACATCTCGCCATAGTTAGGCATGCATATGGTCAGCCGTAACATTTGGGACAGGTAAGAGTCTCTCAGGATAGATGCTACTGTATTCTTCAATTATTTGTTGAAAATTTAAGGTTTTTGCCCAATCGCAGGCATTGGTTGGTAATATACTACACAACATTATCCACAACTATGGTTTGGGGTGCACGTTATTTGCCATGTTGAAATATATACTCCATGCAAAATGAAAAGATGGAAAAAAAATTGGGACTTCTCAGAGTAGCAAAAGAAAAATATATGAGAAAACTTATGCTGCTTCCACCAATATGGACATTAGGGATGATAGCTATCCGAATTAAACAAGAAGCACTGAAGAAGATAGCATGGTTGTGAAAGTTCTCTACACAATACCAAATGCAATACAAAAATTTTTCAAGAAGATTAGTGAGTGAACCGAAACTATGACAGTACTACCATCTGTTACAAAATGAATTGTAATGTGAAATGTTTGAAATAAATGAATTTCTTCCAGTAACTAACGAAAACCTCCAGCGAAATTCCTCTGTTCTAGCATGCAGTGAAATGGAAAGCAAACAATACGGAAATTAACATCAATAACAGGTGACAGCCTCTGACCACAACTACTGCTATCCTGCTAGCACTGAGTAACAAACAGGAAGAGTATGATATCACATTTTTTTAATATTCATCAAGAGGGGTGACTCAGGTGAGTAATAATGGATCGAACCTCCGTTGAGCAGGGATGGCTTGGACTTGGCAGCGTCCTCAGCTTCGGTGAGGTACTCCTCCTGGCGCCCTTGTCCTCGTCCACATAGTCAGCGAACTGCAGGAAAGCCACGGACGGCTGCCCCGGTACCCCCCCTCCCCGTACCAGGTCTAGGTCAGGGTACCCCAGCACGCAGACACAGCCGAGTAGGAGCCAAGAGAGCGCCGCCGCCATCAGCCAGGAACCAGCCAATCGGGCGAGGCCGTGATCGCGACGTCCAACAACTTGTTGGGTGAGGGCGGCGCACGGTCCTGGCCAGCCGACCGGGGCGAGCGGAGCAGGCGCCGGGCGAATCAGAGCGACAGCCGAAGGGGGCGGTGGCGGTGGCGGTGCACCATGAACACTTGTACTGAAGCTACAAAATTCTGCGGAACTAGGCGCGAGAAACACAAACCTGATCAGATCCTGGAGCTACGCACTGTAGATGAGACACAGAGTGGGAGACGTACCAGCGCCGGAGGTGCATTGACGTGGTTGCCGGTGCTAAAAATCGTGGCCATGTTGAGCAGTTTATTGGAGTCATAGGGCGCCAATAGGAGGACACCAAATGGCTGCGCAGTCTTGGAGGTGTCATCACGTTCTCGTTGGGATCTGGCCGGCGTCAGGTGTGGGGGCATCCTCAGATCTAGCGATGGTTGGGCGTGGGGTGGGCGGCGTCGGAGTCCGCGACGAGGGTCGAGCGGGGGTGGCGTGGCATCGGCGGCGACGGTGGCGAGGGCGTGTGCGATAGGCTATGGAGAGGGACGGAGGAGCGAGGGCGGCACACCATGGGATTGCGAGTGGGGAACGCCCCCTTCCTTTTTACAAAGCCACAGGTGGTGAGCGTCTTCTGGGTGGGCGTCTCCCACGGGGGGCCGCAACGTCGTGTCACCCCGCCGCCATCACGATGCCGATCTGGAAGGGAGATGGATCGGCACGGAAGGGGTCGCGAGCGTGGAGGGAGGCTGCGGGCGTGCGGGGCTGGCGGCGGGGGGAGGATGGAGTGGAGCACGTGACGCGGTATCGCACAGACGGGAATGAGGAGCGACCCTAAAAAAGTCGCACGAAAAAATAGTCTTACTTTTATTCTTTTTAGTTGTAGGAGATCTTATCTATATGTTGGTGCACTATTTAGAGTTTTTTTATCTTATTTGTTTATAGATAAATAATGACCACTGTATGACTACAAGCAATAAAGCAATAAGAACATGAGAGCAAGTACAATAATTGGCTTATAGCCAAACAAATACTGATGTGGAGGAGAGAAGGAAGGAGATAGAGGAGAGCTTAGCTCTCATGCAAGCAACAAGCTAGGCACAAATGTATATGCAGTGGTGGGTCCATACACAAAGTGAATGTGAGGAGTGGGGCTTATGTAAAACTAACAATAAAAAAGTTTCTTATACACAAATAAGAGACCACCATTGTATAGGTTGACCCTTGCAACTTGGCTAATAGTTAAATACTTGGCTCTATTATTGAACTTTCTCTAAACAAACTAGATCCAAATAAATATCACTTCGTCCCAAAATACTTAACCTTCTCACTTTCCAATGCACATTTCTCTTCTCTCAATACATCTTTATCTCTATTTCCTCTATCTCTCTCCTGCTTGTTTTCTACATTGTACCTTTTCACTATTCTTTAGTTCTCGTGTCTAAACCTAAAGTCTCAAATATTTTAGTACGTAGGGAGTAGATCATAAACAATTAGATAGCATTTTCAGGAAAAAAAATAATATTGGTTTCACACTTTCATTAAAAATAAATTAATTATGAATTTTTATCGATCAAACCAAGTTTTAATTACTTTTACAACATAGAAAACCATCCACGAAACCGGACAGAGAATAAGATTTACCCAGTTTTGACAGCTAGAGGAGGCCTGTTACCCGGTTTTGTAGTTTAGGGCGATTATACTCTCTCCATTCTAAATTATAAATCATTCCAACTTTTTTGGAGAGTCAAAACATCTCAAGTTTGACCAAATTAAAATTATAAAAAGAATTACAAAGATTTATGACATCAAATAGGCATCCTATGAAAACATAATTAATGAAGAATCTAATGATAATAATTTGGTATGTAAATGTTGTTTTTTTATATACATTTGGTCAAACTTGATATGATTTAACTATCTAAGAAAGTTGAAATAACTTATAATTTGAGATGGATGGAGTATTAAATTATAGTCTTTTTATATGTTTGATAAAAAGTTAAAAGAATAGCACCTTGAAACGCAAGATGTACAGCTATTTGGAGACGAGGGAGTACAGCTACAAATCTGTGGCCTGTTTGGCTAGTATTAAAACCGACTGATAAGCCAAGCCGGCTCAAGCTTTACTGTGAGAGAAAAATACAGTAAATTCTAAGTTCAAGCGAACAGGCCTCTGGTGCAAAATACGGAATGAATGAATTGGACCTGGACGGGACGTTGAGCTGAACCGACATGGCAATATATACAGCTGCGGGAAGGAAATGGCATCAGGCGCGCAACAAGAAGTTTGTGACGCGACGTGCAAGTAACTGAGCCGGCCGGTACAATGAATGAATGAGAATGAGCAAGCTCAGCAGGCCATCCATCGTCGGCAGCGGCGGCGAAGGGCAGGTAAGGTAGGGCTTAGCAGGCCGGTCGATCGAGCACGACCCACGACGCCATTGGCGCCCTCCAGCCCTGCCCTCTCCCGCCTCCACCCGTGATTGCGACGGCCATCGCGTTGGCAGGCACACGCAGGCCCGCCATCAATGGCACCGAAGAGGTTGGAGCCTGCCGCTTCCGCCATCAATCAAAAGTTGGAAAGTACACCAAGACGAGACACGCAGCCTGTACGGCAGGTAGGCGTAAATTATTTACTGCTGGCTGATTTAGTGTGAAAAAAAATACTATTCCAACTTATAATCCACGATCGTATACGAGCAAACGAACATGCTGACGCTCTCGAACTAGCACGTGTGTACGTGGGGCTGCCATGGGCTACCGAACCACATAGAGTACCATACAGATTGCGAGACACTTTGCATCGCAGAGTTGCAGTTGCAGGTACCCTGTTTCTTAATTCCTGGCGTGCATGATTGGAGCACTACGGGCGGAGAAGTCTTTGTTTACACTGCCGCTTTAGCATTAAACACGCTGTTAGTGTAAACCTAGCCATGATAAACTCAGCTCCTATTTATTTGCAAGGAACAAGTTGTGCCGCTACTGTGAAACTTCTACTATCTACACTTAGGGCGTCTCCAGTGGTTCCCAAATAGCTAGTTTATGAAAAATTCTATTACCTATCAGGAAGAGAAATCAAATAGCTAGCGACTCTTAAATAGTTAATCTAGTACGATCTTCTAAAAACAACTCTCTCATAGCTCAAATAACTTTCCACTACGGTGTTCTTTTTTTCTTATTTCTATATCGAATCTAGCTGGCCATTTGAAAGTTGCATTGAGGACGCCCTTATTACTGTGGTTTTTGACTGTTTTGATGAGGAGGTCATCGGCTTAGCACCGGCCTACACGGATCGGATACCGTTATAGACACGCATGTCCTGTGCGGCCACGGACGACCTAACTGTGGTCACTGAGAGATAGTAGGAGTATACGTACTCCGTTCATTGGTGAAAGTGACTGGACCAAGACAACACCATAACACAATCGGCATGTTCGCTGATTGATTTCTGGGCTGATAAGTCCGACTAGTGCTGGTTTGTTGTGAGATGAAAACACTGTTGGCTGACTGATAAACCATGACTGAAACCAATAAGCGAAATGGCTAAATGTGGTACGGCCATCCACGCCTATGATGTGGACCCTAGGTAGCTAGCTAGCTAGAGCGGTCCGTGGTGCATACTCACCCACACTAATAAAAAGTGCTTAGGTTGCTAATGACAAATAAAGAAAACAAACATCACTGGCTTCACTTGTAATGGACCACACTTTGCTATGTGAGATGTAAGGTGCAACTCAAATCAAACTCCTCTTGTATCGATCAAGTTTATTTATATATAGGTAAAAACAATACACCAACGTCTATAACATCGAACTAGTTTCACTGAGTCTGTTCGCTTGTTGATTTCTAGGCTGATAAGCCCAGCGGGTGCTGATTTGTTGTGAGAGGAAAACACTGTTGGCTGACTGATAAGTCCTGGCTGAAACCAACAAGCGAACAGGCTGACTAAATCTAACTATGCCCTGATACTACATTTATTTAGTATCATGGTAGATGTTAATATATACTCCGTACGGAGTATGCTTTTGTTCAAAACAGAGCTAGAGAATCTTTGACTTAAGACAACTAAAACGGAGGGCCATAAACTAATTGATTCATTCAGATGAGCTGCAGCTACAGTGCAGCCCCAAAAAGATCCAAATTAATGGAAAGCTCACAATTGTTTGTACCCAAAAAACGATCTAGTACGAGTTTGCTGAGCTTTAAAGAAGTTTGCACGGTGTTCAGATCACGGGGAGGCAGCGGCGGACCAAGAAAATATTTTAGGGAGGGCTGAACAACACTGCTGATCGATAGTCTCAGCCCCCCTACACTATAGAACTTTGCCTAAAAATTCATGAAGGCTCACAGGGGTTCCAGTGTTGCGATATGGGTAGGGGGGCTTAAGCACCCCCCCCCCCCACCCCCCGCCCTACCGCTGTCCGCCCCTGCGGGGAGGCATGTCTCATTATTTGGATTTGAACCACCCACAAACAAAAACGGTGGCACATGCACATCAACCAATCATGCTCGTCACACACCTTGACAGATCCGGGGTTTTTTCCTAATATGCGCCTCAAGGGTGGGTGCCATATGTAGTAGCATCAGAAAGATGACATTTCGCGGTCACAGGGACGGGCAAATGCCATTTGGTACATGTACAGGTGTCGGTGCAAAATGTGACCGCTAAATAAATATTTGTAGTTTTACCGTATGATGTGATCGGATGTGGCCTAGCATGTGATGACACATGATTTATACTGGTTCAGGCAACGTGCCCTACATCAAGTTTCAGTCGGTCGGTGACTTTATTCCTGGTTTGTTGTGGGGTTACAAACAAGTAAGGAATGAGAAGGGGGTGTTAGAGGCCCAGTCGGACTATGATCCGAGTGGAAGAGAGTGACGGATGCTCAAACGTGCGCTAAGTATTGAAACATATGCTCTGTGTGTCCAAGCTTATCCACTGTTGTGAGCGTGTAGATTGTCTCCTTTTAGGAAAGAGCGTATCCCCTTTTATAGATGAAGGAGATGGCCTTACAAGTCAAAGACGGAAAGAGAAAGTGTGTACGAATGCTATCTAGTCTTGTCGTCCACGCCGTCGGGTACGGCATGCCATCGCCCGCCATACTGTTTACGCCGCCATCGCCAACCTTACTGTTCATGACCTGCTGTACCTGGCAGGCTGCACAGTGTTCGTCTAGGACGGCAAACGACGACACCCACAATACTGTTTGTGCTTTGACGCGTCTGGCAAGCTGTATAGTGTTCGTCTGACATGGCCTGACGGCACCGTCCTGCAGGTGCGCAGGGCATGACAGGGTACGGTCCTCGGTATTGCGGTTGACTTGAGTGCCTTACCTTATCCGCTCCGCCTGCTCCCCAGGCCCACACCGAGCAGGCGTCCTGGTCAGTCGTTCCCAGTCAGCCCCGACCGTGTCGGTCTGGAAAGAGAGACGAGCAAAGATCCAGCATATCCTCGATCGGAGGAACAGGGTCAGAGTCGGACTGCGGTCCAACCACGGCCAGGCCTTCCGGTCGAGGCTCTGACCAGGTCTCCTGGCTGAAGATGCCGGTCGGGGACCGGATCGTGGTCTCGGTCTGTCATTGTGTATCTGGGAAGGGCCTAGACGCGCGCTGTCGCTGCGCCGCCTGCTGGGCCAAGTATTGCAGGGAAGCGGATCCATTGGGAACCCCGGGTTTATGAACCCGACAACAGGAGTACATCCAACTGAATGCCCAAGAGAAACATGCATCTCATTGCAGCTCAGCCCTCTCCCTCTGAACGACTAGTCATCTCTTGGGAGTTGGGTCACTCAACTGTAAGTCTGGCACAGCCATTTCACAAGAAAGCACAAGACCACACCCTCTAGTGCTTTAACAATCTTATAGGGCCAATCAGCTATTACCTCAGCTACTAGCAATCTTCTAGTATCAGAGATTCAGAGTGCAGCAGTGATCAAGTGAGTTGTCACATGGTAGGAAGTGTAGATGCCAGGACAAGGGTTCTTGCCTTACCTTGCATGCAAACTGAAAAACAAAGGAGATTTGGTGCAGTCCATAACCAGCAGCACTTCCACTCCCGGAAGGTAGAGCAGAGCCACCGTTTTCGCGCTTCTGGCACCGATTAATTTGGTTCGTTGGAGCTGTTGAGTCATCCTTTGTTGCCAAGTTAAGGTAACCAAGACAAGATAGATATTTTCCTCTAACAAGCTAGTACAAGAAACAGGATTCCAAGTTCCAACAGAAAGCAGCAGTCGTTTTCCATGGGCCTTTTACTGGTTAAAAATTGTTCAGTGATAAAAGCAAGCGATGCTGCCCACTTTTCTTTTGCCATTTCGGCTAAAGGAGATCTTACCCGTTGTTCTTTTCAAGGTTAACATCATCTACCCCCAACACGTTTTGCACAGTTAAGTGCTTGTTGTTCAAGCGGCTGTTATTATGTGCAACTGTGCAAGAATAACAACTTTAAGCAAGTGCATATAATGCAGGCAAAGGGAACAAGATGGACAGTCGGTACACAGTTCTTGGATGGGAATGGGTAACAACTACTGATCTTCGCGCCATTCAAAGGCTGCCTGGCTTTTGTGGTAGAGCTAGATTAATTATGGGGGGGGGCCGTTGATGGCAACAGGAGGTTATGACCAGACAGACACAAGCAGTATGGGTTTACTTTGGAAAATATGGCATGCCGTAGCAGAACCATTTACTTTCATAAGTGGATCACTAGTGGTTCAGGCCCGTATTGATCCCATTAGTCTTGTCGACCCGTCGCTCTATGGGCTAAATCCGTTACAAGCACAAAATAAAAACTGCATAAAAAAGCTTCAGAAACCAAGACTACTTTCCAAGGTGGATCACCATTGGTTCAGGCCCATATTGGTCCCACTAGTCTTGTTGATCCATTAATTTATGGGCCGAATCAGTTTCAGGCACAAAATAAAATACCAGTCCTGCAAATTATTTATTGATAAAAGGCTATTTTGTTAAAAAAAGGGATCAGAATAAAAGGGTACTTTTGCGAATCAAAAGCCAGAAACGCATGTTTCACCTGATTAGGAACATGATGCATGTCTAATAGTAACAGGATTCACATGATTAGAAACATGATGCCTCTCCGATAGACAAAAGTAGCCGTTTCAAAACCCAAGACCTGGCTTCAGTTTCACATAAACTACTCAAACTTGGTGTTTCTAAAACAATAGCTGAGCGATAAATTAGCCCTACTGGATGCTACATACCAATAACACACTCAACAAATGCTACTGAGCGATAAATTAGCTCTATTGGATGCTACATACCAATAACACACTCCACAAATGCTAGGCATCATTATCATCTTCTGGATTCACAAAGAATTCTATATGGGCGATTCGGCTTGTCTGCTCGGTTCCTCCACCAATATTACGGAAGTATGGCATACCTGGCCTGGCAAGTGAAACCAGGTGCTGGATTTTCAGCATCCCTCCCCTCCCAATGGAGGCTTTTGTCCTACGATTATCCTTCATGACACTACTGGGGATGTTCGAGGTAGTTGCTCGAAGAAACTTGTATTTATACCTTGAAGAAAACAGTATGGTCTGCAAATTAGCACAAAGCAGCATACCATCTGAGACTCTAGACACAAGAAATTTACCTGTATGACACTTCATGATCGCATTGGAACGCGATTAGAAGGTCGGTATTTGCATAATAGGGGAACTCAATCTGCCAAATTTTGTAAGTGACAGTGAGTTATAGGCACAACTGGAAGCCAAGAGGACATAACAGGCCAACCTGTAACAAACCTGCAAGTCGCCATGACCTTCACCTTTCAATATAACTGTTGGAGGATCTGGTTGAATTCGAATCTGAATGCTGGAACCTGGCCATTCAAGGTCATCGATTGTTTCTTTCAGGACAGCGGACTGAAATTTCAGGTAGCAAATCATATATTCCTGGTGAACTAAAATAAACAGCTGATACATACTGCCAAGTGCCAAGAAAAAAACAGGGTGCATTGAGAGTACCTTGACGGTAAAAGTGACTGGAGTATTCCCATCATGCTCAAAATGGTAATCCCAAGAGACCGTATCTGGAATTCTGGTTCTGATTTCTGCATACAGACATGCATCTGGAGAGCCCACAGACCTGCATTAACATCACAAGAGTCCCTCAAATAAGCAAATTTCCAAATGTTTTAGTCTGCTCAAGTTACATATATATCTCTGCATCCAATTAAACATCTTGAAAGTAAACAGAGAAGTATGATATGAGTTATACTCGCATGAGTTTCAGCGGTTGGTCTGAACAAACAAACACAGTCTTAAATTCAGTTACAGGCATGAAGAACCAGCTATTATCAACCCATATATTTAAAAAACAACAAATGTGTAATGTTCCATGTGACCAGTTCTCCCAACCCTAAATGGGACCAGGTCAGGCCACCACATGCACAGCAATCTTGCTCAGGTCTTGCCACATTCTGGTCTGGACGCCATTAAGCAGAACATCAGCACCAGCGAGCATGCATACATACTTGAGGAGAAGCTGCATGTCGGGGCCAGGGTAACGGATCTCGACGGCGGACGCGTGGCCTGGCGAGGAGAAGATGTTGAGGCAGTCGACGAAGAGACCCAGGCTGAGGCCGAATCGCTGCCTCCCGTCCCCCGCATAGTCGTACTCCACGAACAGCTGAGAAATTCCAGAACATTTCAGAGGTCCGGGCGCGCAGAGGCATAGACGCAAACGCCTGACGTGCAGGCAGGGGGCGGGGGCAGGGGCAGCGCGCGGCTCACCTCGCGCTTGAGGAAGACCTTGGCCTGGAGGCACCCGCTCTCCTCGACGGATAGCACGATCCCGTGCTCCGACAGCTCCATCACCGCGTCCTGCGCCACGGGAAAGCCGGGGGGCTCGGGATTAGGATTCGGGAGCGGAGCCGGGGCTGGAGAGGAGGCGGGAACCGGTCGAGCGACAGATCCACTGACGGACCTGGTGGCGCTTCCAGCGGACGGAGGAGAGCGCGTTGACCATGCCGTGGACGCAGTCGATCTGGCAGACGAGGTCCGGCGAGTCGTCGTCGCGGACGGACGTCGAGGAGCTCATCGCTGCTCGCCGGTGGCCCGGTGGCCGGCGTGCGAAACGCCGTTCGATGTTTTTGGTTTTGCGCGCGCTGTCGCGTCTCCCGCGCGAACCAAGTGGAAGTTCCCGCCGTTTTGTTGGGCCCATTAAGTAGCTGGCGCGGATAGAGAAGCGCGCAAGGCCCACTGGTCTTTGGGTTCTGCGGCTCGCTATCAATGGCCCAGTAGTAGTGGGCCTTGTACCTTGTAGTAGTTCTGAAGAGAGGAAGATATCACATGGCGATTTCCGAAACTTTATATTATTTTTTTAACATTTTAACAACCTCAAATGACAAACCTCAAATTTAGTAATTTATAGATCTCATCGAGAGATAAAAAATTTCATGTAGAAAGTAACATTATCTGACACCATACAAGAAACATATAATTTTTACAAGCCCTACTACGTGATTAATAGGCTACCGAACTCTATATTGGGTTTTTGAGTATCCTAACGATATTAAATTAAAAAATTAAAATTATAAAATTCTGTAGATCTCATTGAGAGCTATAATTTTCTCATAAAAATCATGCTCATACAAGGTCGTATGAAAAAACATATGATTTTCACTACAAGAAATACCCTTATACATGACGGTTTAGTTGTGACCTCATAAGAAATTGTCAAATCTCTAATATGTGACGGTTTGTGTAGGAGCGAGGATTGACCCGTTTGGCCCTAGTCGCAAAAAAACCGTCTGGCCCTATTATCCACCCCTAAAGAGACCGACCCATCTGGCCCTCCCTTATCCGCTCCCGAGCAAGCGTTGCCGCTCCTCTTCGTCCCGCACGCGACAGGCGGCCTAGACGACCGCTCCGCCTCCGCATGACCTCGCCCTCCTCCCATCAGCTTTCGCATCTGGCATCCGTCGACCGGCAGCCCGGCCCCTGCGGGCTGTGGCTGTGCGCCCCTGCGCTGCTGGCCTAGGGCTCCTTGTGTCTGTCGGATCTACAAGGAGGCGGCGGCTCGCGCCTCGTCGGCTCCTCGTGCGGCAGATCCGGCATACCTGGCCGTGGAGGAGGTGTGTACAGGCGCCAGGCGGCATGAATCCTATGGGGGATCCGACCATGGAGGAGGTTCCTCCCTCAGGAGATCCGGCGACATGAGCTCCCCCAAGCGACGTCGCGAGATCCCCCAGCAACGACACGAGCTCCCCTAAGCGGCGGCATGAGATCTCCGGTGGCGGCGCGACCCCCCCCCAAGCAGCGGCACGAGATCCCTAGATAGCGCGAGCTCCCTTGGCGATATGGTTAAAGTAAGCATCCTTTCTCCTCCCTTGCTGTTGTGCCAAGCCGAGGACCAGACGAACCCTAGCTTAATCTATTTGGCAATTTGTATTTCGATCTGATCTAATCACAAGACTATGTACGTGTTAATTCTACTACTAACTCTGATTTTTTTTTGCGAAAATTATGGGTGCTTTTCGTTGTCCACCCCTGGTGAGCACCCGGATTTCGTGTTGTTTTCCATCTTCTTAGCAGTAGCAGGCTGTAGAAAATATGCTAATTTATTTACTTATCTACTATATGACTGTATAAATGTTTCAATGTTGTCTCAGATTTCTTAAAAAGAGTTTCTTAGTTTAGTTCTTGGCTAAGTTTTTTTGCTATATAAAAAGAAACTTGCTGATAATAATGTACCTCCATATTCTTATCAACAGGCGAAAGATTTGTCTTCATCTTTCCAAAATGCAAATTTGCGTGCGTAAGGTTGTCTCCAACAGGAGACCCATGAGGAGATCCAAACCCAAAATAGGTCTCCAACATAATACATATAGCCTTCAACAGAGTACATATATGGAAGGCTCATTTTGGGTGTCGGGGGAGGTATAACTCAAATCTAAGTGTCCTCTCTTCTAGAGATATATTTGCAGAAATGATTCTCTTTTGAGTTTTATTGTTGAAGAAGACCAAAAATAGGTATTGAACCCTTTACCTATAGCGCTACCCAAACGTGAAATGAGTCTTGTATTTTGGGTAACGGTCGTTGAAGACGGCCTAAAAAACCATTCTTATCAACAACTGCGTGGCTCCTCTCTCTCTCATTTGGCATTCATGTTCACCGTTTCGGAATAACAGGTGTGAGTTTATTGGAGCAAATCTCTTCGAAGTGCCAACTTGCAAGGTATCAATGCTCACATTAATCATGTTCCTTCATTACTTGGTTCTTGACAACTGTACTATTGTTGAATATATTTGTCAATTGTACTATGTCTCTAGCGCTGTATGAATTTTGATACTTTCGTATTTTTCAAGAACCATCATTGAGTTGCTATGATAAAAAGAAAAACATATGCTCTGTTTATTTCGCAGATGCATGCTTAACAAGATGTAGCTTCTTTGAAACGGATCTTCATTATGCCCATTTATAGGTATGTAAACCATTGTGCACGCTACTCAGTATATTGTGTTCCAGTTCACATATACTATACTCCATGTCAAAATCATTATAGACAGTGGAACAAATCATAATATATTTTTTTTAATTTTTGCTCTGTTGTTGAATGTTACTACAGTGATCAATAACAACAACAACAACAAAGTCTTTAAGTGCCAAACAAGTTAAGGTAGGCTAGAATTGAAACCCAGCAGAAGCAATCAAGGTTCAGGCACGTGAATAGCTATTTTCCAAGCACTCCTATCTAAGGTTAAGTCTTTGGGTATATTCCATCCTATCAAGTCTCCTTTTATTGCCTCTACCCAAGTCAACTTCGGTCTTTCTCTGCCTCTCTTCACGTTACTATCATGGCTTATAATTCCACTACGCACCGGTGCCTCTGGAGGTCTTCGTTTGACATGTCCAAACTATCTCAACCGGTGTTGGACAAGCTTTTCTTCAATTGGTGCTACCCCTAATCTATCACGTATATCATCGTTCTGAACTCGATCCCTTCTTATATGACCGTAAATCCAACGCAACATACGCATTTCTGCGACACTCATCTGTTGAACATGTTGTCTTTTCGTAGGCCAACATTCTGCACCATACAACATAGCAGGTCTAATCATCGTCTTATAAAACTTGCATTTTAGCTTCTGTGGTACCCTTTTGTCACATAAGACACCAGATGCTTGGCACCACTTCATCCACCCTAATTTGATTCTATGGCTAATATTGTCATCAATATCACCGTCTCTCTGTATCATTGATCCTAAATATCAAAAGGTATCCTTCCTTGGCACTACTTGACCTTTGAAACTAATATCTTCCTCCTTCTGAGTAGTAGTGCCGAAGTCACATCTCATATACTCAGTTTTAGTTCTACTAGGTCTAAAACCTTTGGACTCCAAAGTCTTCCGCCATAACTCCAGTTTCTGATTCACTCTTGTCCGGCTTTCATCAACTAGCACTACATCATCCGTAAAAAGCATACACCAAGGGATGTCCCCTTGTATATCCCTTGTGACCTCATCCATCACTAAGGCAAACAGATAAGGGCTCAAAGCTGACCCTTGATATAGTCCTATTCTAATCGGGAAGTCATCCGTGTCTCCATCACTTGTTCGAACACTAGTACAACATTGTTGTATATGTCCTTAATAAGCCCGACGTACTTCGTTGGGACTTTATGTTTGTCCAAAGCCCACCACATAACATTCCTTAGTATTTTATCATAAGTCTTCTCCAAGTCAATAAAAACCATGTGTAGGTCCTTCTTCTTCTTCTTCTTCTTCTTCCTATACCGCTCCATAACTTGTCTTATTAAGAAAATAGCTTCCATGGTTGACCTTCCGGGCATGAAACCAAATTGGTTCACAGAGACCCGTGTTATTGCTCTAAAGCGATGCTCAATAACTCTTTCCCATAGCTTCATAGTATGGCTCATCAACTTAATTCCCCGATAATTAGTATAACTTTGAATATCCCCTTTATTCTTGTAGATCGGTACCAATGTACTTCTCCTCCACTCGTCAGGCATCTTGTTCGATCGAAAAATATAGCTAAATAGCTTGGTTAGCCATGCTATAGCTATGTCTCCGAGACATCTCCATACCTCGATTGGGATACCATCCGGTCCCATCGCCTTACATCCTTTCATCCTTTTCAACGCATCTCTAACCTCAAATTCTTGGATTCTCCACACAAAGCGCCTATTGGTGTCATCAAAAGAGTCATCCAACTAAAAGGTTGTGTCCGTATTCTCACCATTGAACAATTTGTTAAAATACTCTTGCCATCGATGTCGGATCTCATCCTCCTTCACCAAGAGATGTTCCCTTTCATCCTTAATGCACTTAACTTGGTTGAAGTCCCTTGTCTTTCTCTCACGAACCCTAGCCATCCTATAAATGTCCTTCTCTCCTTCCTTCGTACTCAAATGTTGGTAAAGATCCTCGTACGCTCTACCCTTTGCCACACTTACAGCTAGCTTTGTTGTCTTCTTTGCCACCTTATACTTCTCTATGTTGTCCACACTCCTGTCATGGTACAAGCGTCTATAGCATTCTTTCTTCTCCTTAATAGCCCTTTGGACTTCCTCGTTCCACCACCAAGTATCTTTAGCCTTGCCTCCACTTCCTTTGGTTACTCCACACATCTCTGAGGCCACCTTCTGAATGTTGGTTGCCATCTTCTCCCACATGTTGTTTATGTTCTCTTCTTCCTTCCAGGAGCCCTCTTTGATAACCCTTTCCTTGAATACCTCTGACGTCTTCCCTTTTAGTTTCCACCACTTTGTTCTTTCAATCTTAGCTTGTTTATCCCTATGGGCACGCACCTGAAAATGAAAGTCTACCGCCAAAAGTTTATGTTGAGAAACAACACAATCCCATGGTATCACCTTGCAACCCAAGCATGCCCGTTTGTCCTTTCTTCTGGCTAGAGTGTTGTCCGCTACTGAAGGTCACTAGATGAGATTCTCTATTTTTAAAGAAAGTGTTAGCTATCATCATGTCAAAAGCTACCGCGAAGTCTAAAACTTCCTCCCCCTCCTGATTCCTACTACTATACCTAAAACCTCCATGAACTGTCTCAAAACCTGCGCTTGTAGTACCTACATGCCCATTAAGATGTCCTCCTATAAAAAGCTTCTCACTATTAGGTACAGCTCTAATTAGGCCATCTAAGTCTTCCCAGAACTGTCTCTTAGCACTCTCGTCGAGGCCTACTTGGGGGGCATACACACTAATTACGTTCAAGACCATATCACCAATGACAAGCCTGACTAAGATAATCCTATCTCCTTGCCTTCTCACTCCCACCACACCATTCTTGAGGCTCTTATCAATCAAAACTCCTACTCTATTTCTATTTGTGACTGTCTCTGTGTACCAAAGCTTGAAACCAGTACTGTCCACCTCCTTTGCCTTCTGACCCTTCCATGATCAATGTTTATTTATATGATTGGTGTATCTTATGAGCTGTGATGTATGTTACACCTACTGTAGAGTCATCTACTTGTGCTAACCCTATTTATTCTGTAGAGACATCTACTTGTGTGCTATAATATGTTATACCTACTGCAGTTGCCCTTAGACAAGTATGTCTTGTGAGATTTGTTGAATTATTACTCTTACTGTGATAAATATGAACTTAGTTGTGAATTGATATTTAGACTCTCATGCTCTACTTATTGGGCTCTCAAATATATGTGCATTGAACTGCTTTAGAATCTTTGCTGAAAACTGATTTATCTTATATGCATTTTGACTTTCAGGTAGCACATCTTATGGACAACAAGCCAATTGAAGTGCTCGATGTTTAGTTATTTTAGATTCCCTAGAGATGAAATCTTTAAGTTCACACTTAGTTGTTGTGAGCCATGCCAGTTCGTTGTTTGATAAAATGATTGTGAGCCAAGCCACTTCGTTGTTTGATAAAATGTGACAACAGTGGGCTTGTTAATACATGAATGATCAATGTTTGTTTATATGATTGGTGTATTTTATGAGTTGTGATGTATGTTAATGCAGTGATGATTTGGCACTAGTTTGTGATGTTCTTTTTCGTCACTATGATTTGGATCTGGGTTTGGATATGGGCTGGTTATAAGATGCAGACAACTATTCTATGACGAACACAAATTCCAATCTGTGACGGCTTAATTTGGGCCAACAAATGTATGACACGGGATACATGACGTTTTCTTCGATCATCATGGTGAGTTAACTATGACGTATTTTTGCTTGTCTGTCACCAAAGTAAACCGTCATATATAATGGTATTTTTTGTAGTGTTTTCTAAGGTCGAGCACATGTGGGACCCATTTGTCAGATCAATATAAGCGCTGAATCGACATGCCATGTAGGATAACATGTCGTGTAAATGCCTGTTTGAACCTGGATGAAACCCATTACAACTTTAGAGAGCCAAAAAAAAGCATTTTACAACTTTGGGAACCTAGATGACACAATCAAACAAATTCGAGGACCAATATATGCATTTTTGAAAAATAGTTCTTGTGGGTTAGCGGTAATGGGGAACCATCCCGTCTCATTCTCCACGAACTCAGCCTATTAAGGCCATGTTCGCTTGAACTTATCAGCCATGATACAATATTTTTCTCTCACAACAAAACAGCATCAACCGACTTATCAGCCACAAAAACCATCTGTCGAACAGTAAAAGATCAACACACTACCCAGTATAAATAGCAAACTAAACTCTAAAATAGATGCCACATATTGAGTTTTTTTTTGTCAACTGTGGCTTGTGGCACGTTTTTCATTAAGAGAAAATAGAGTTTCAAAACAACAAACCACGGTAATTTTGGGAAATACCACCAGAAAACGCCCAACACAATTTATATTGATTTGACGCTGTGAATTTGCTTTTGCTCTCCAAACATTGTATTTTGTAAAATGGGACGGGTTTTCGGTAGGAAAAGAAATCTCCATATGGAGATGGAGACGGGAATAAAAGCTTCTACACGAGCGTTTATGGGGATCTGTTTTTTTTTTTCTTCCTACGGGGATTGGAGATGGGGATAAGAGAAGGAGCTATCCTCTTCTCATATAAAACTCTTCGTTAAAACATCCCTACAAAGAGACACACGGACTGGTCTTCTAGTCTTGTCATGAGGATGCTAGCACAGTGCAGGTGACGCGTCAACTATACCGCGGTGGACCGACCTGAGGCTGAGAGGCTCCGACCGATCTCCGACCTGACGCGTCAAGACCTGCGACGACTGGTCTGGATTGCGCTAGCTCCTCGTATCGCCGACGGTGGCCACGACCGACGACGCACGCAACAACGCCTCCTCCGGTCCACGCCTCCACGGCCGGCCTCCCCGCGCCGCACGTACAATACGCGTCGGCAGCCACGGACGCGCAGGCACACGTCGGCGCGCGCGTGTGCGTGCCAGCCAAGTGTCCGCGCGCCTGAATCCTGATGGCTCGATCGGCCGCATGTTGTAAACTCCAACCGCTCTGAACCCGAGAGCTCGGCTGATCTGACGCGTGCGCCCACAATCTTCATCTGTGTGTATCTAGTACACGGAGACGATGCTCATGCTCATGCTCATGCTCATGCTCATGCATGCTTTCACACACACGACACATGCATGGAATCGACCTGGGTTCGGTTGGTCCGGTGGTGAGCTATCGGCACGTCCTAAATTACGGCACGATAAATTTAAAAACCGTGTCGTGTCTATTGACAGAATAATCTACGACATGTCATGTTTCGTATCTTAGGCCGTGCTAAGATCGGCACGTCATAAAAAAAAATGGTCCATCCATATATAACCCAACTTTTAAGCCATATTAAGACTGGCACAGCATAAAAAAATGGTCTGCCTATTGATACTTGATCGAATTATAGCCTAACGTAATCATCATACTCTGTGTTCATTTATTAGTATTCGATTAGTTGTGAAGCACACCATCAGATGTCGATGAATTTCCTTTTTTATTAAAAAAAAACAAAGGTCTCGATGAAATGAAACATATGCAAAACGATGAGCAGCCAAAGAAGAGTATATAGTACCATTGAGGGATGTGTTTGGGTTACCGTGACATAGACGGAGGGACGTGCCATATGCCATGCTTGTGCGAAAAAAATGACTTATTGCGTCGGCACGGTACATCGCGTGTCTACAAATCACACGTCCTCAAGTAGCACGAAGCATGCGTGAACGGGCAGGCCATGCCGGCACGGTCCAAATCCCTCCACCTCTAGCGGCCGGCAATCCCACACATGGGACTGTCCCCCTCTGCGGCATCACTGAAACTTTAGGATCGGAGACAACAGAATATGCGCTACCCTTCGATCCATGCGCATAAAGAATGGCAAGATAATAAGCCCAGGTTTGGTCCTTGTTGCGTGCCTAGACGCCTATGTTTTAGCTGGGCATATGCACGCCGCTCCCGCTTGAATCACACAAGCATCTTCCTCGGTCGGTTCAGTTAGGCTTAGACGCCTTTCCTTGCAGAAAACCTGTTTTCTGAGGCAACATGGGGGCTATCAGGTTCGGTATCGGTATATGGACGGAGAAGCAAGAAAGGGGACGCGGGTCGTTGATGGGAATTAGGTATCCATTATCCCCTTCAAATGAAAGGTATCCATTATCATCAAGTAGGTCGCATGACGCTCTTTTGCGTTTTTTATGTCAGCAAAAGGACACCACATCGTCACTTGTAAGACAGAAGATGACAAAAGACGAAACCATAATTCGGTCGGCCCGTGACTTGCATTGTTTTTTTAGTCAACCTTTTTTTTTTGGGGGGGGGGGGGGGGGGGGGGGGGGGGGGCAAAAGTGCAAAGCTCTGCCTTCCACCAATCGGGTTCTTCCCTGAGCGGTCGCCGTCGACGCCCCCACGTCGCCCCGCCGTCTCCGCTGCCGGCGAGCCGCCCCATCGGCCGGCACACTGCCTCCCCTGCTCGCTGCTCTGTTTCAAGGTAGAAGAAGGACTCAAGCGTAAATAGAACTCTTTATCGTGTTCACTTTCCAAAAATGCTAGACTCATAAATTTACAAGTAGGGGCTTGGTTAATTTCAGAGAAAGTCAGGGTGGTAGATGTAAAGTGCCGGGGGGCTCAGTGAAAAGTGCCGCCACCGTTGGGCCGCGCCTAGCCAGTAGGCCGCGCGCGCGCCTGTGGGCCGAGCCACGCTGCCGGTCTGCCGTCACGCCTGAGCCGCGCGTGGGCCGAGCTGGGCCAGAATTGGCCGAAGCGGCCCTCTTCCTTTTTCTTAATATTTTTCTTTTTCTACCAAAACAGGGATCTTACAAAATTCATAGTAAATCATTGAAAATTATAAAAATGTCAAACCAATTTTGTTATGCTTCTAAAATCATGATTATCTATTAGCGTATTTGGTTTATCTAGTTTTAAAATATTTTCAGGGTTGCTCTAATTATTTTAAAATGTTTAATATCATTAAAACGTGAACTTGTGGAAATTTTTGTGAGAAAATGGTGATAGTGTTGACTCTGAAAATTTTACAGTAAATTCCTAATATTATTAGCTGCTCACTGTAATTTTTGTAGCTCCAGAATAATTAGTTGCTAGGTCGATAATGATGACCTATTTCGAATAAAGATTAAATTGATAGAATAGAATAAAGAAACAACTTGGGTTTGTATAACTAAAACATTTGTTGGGAAATAACGCCTTATTCGACAACATGGATACATACCCTAAGTACGGTCGTCGTTAGAACTCGCTCGTTAGCTTGAGAGGCGTAAATCGTATTTTACGAGTCATGGTTGCAGTTGATTAATTACGTCTCTGCATTGCATCCACACATATCGTAATAGGAACGGCGATGGATCGGGGAGTCATCTGGAGTATCGAAAAAGATGGTGTCTCGATGATCATGTCATCATGATGGGATGCTAACTTTGATGGTATCTTACCCAGGCAAGCCCCGGTGCATAACCCCTACTTTTCTGCACTTTATCAGCCTGTTCGGTTGGCTGGTTCGTACGTTACTGGTTCGTGAAGAAGTACTACTGGCTGGTTTGTGTGAGAGAAAAGTACTGTTTTTGCTGGAAAACACTGTTCATGTGAACAGTGTCCGTGTGAGGGGCTAGCTAGCCCAGCCAGCCAGCCAGCCCCAGCCGAACAGGCGGTATATTATGTTTGTGCATTAAGTTTTAAGTAGTTGAATGAAACCCACTTGCATGTATATATCTTTATCCTATGAGTCTTACTAGTATGACAGGACCGTGTAGATTGCAATGCTACAGGACTCCGGTAGAAGTCTGTCACTCACGAGAGATAGAAAATTATTGATGTTACTATATTATTATCACCTGGAATATATGTATAAATGATAATTGGAGACCAGACGGAATGGTACTTTGGATCTGTGCTTGGTTTGGCATTCGAGCGAGGCTCGGATTGCATTTGTTTCGCCTGTGTTGATTAAGGACCGGCCATTGTATTTGGTTCTAGGCAGGTCACAGATTTATTATCCTGAACACATACTTGTGTATGGGTGCGGGAAGACTTATTGCTCTCTTGTCATGAGTTCCAACTCTTTTCGGACCGACTGATTGGAGGCGGTGATGGTGGAGGTCTAAGCACCGCACTGAGTCCGGGACTCAGAAGCGGAGACTTGGAGTCCAAGTTTGAATGGGGACCTGGACCCCGTGACAGGAGGGTAGTAGGTTGGTCCTGCTTGTGCCTGGGGTACAAGTGGGGCGTGTGTTTCAGGGTACCCAGCTGGGTCCATTGATTCACGAATCGATGGTGATCCGGTACGACTTGTCTACAATCTAGCACCGTAGTAAGAACTGAAATATGAAGGATGTAAAACTAGTTCTGATTGCTTACCACCTGCTTGAAAGTAGTACAAGTACTTACATAGAATGGTTAGTTAATTAACTAACGATGACTGCTAATAAAATTGAACATATGGACGCACGCATAGTAATGCTTCCTGCAGATGTAATAAACCCACAGGCCAGATAGCCTTGCATATCCTTGGAGTCTTTTCTTTCCCCCTGGCGGGTAAGTCTTGCTGAATACAATTGAGTACTCATGGTTTATTTCTCCGGTTGCAGATGACAAGCGGATGCTAGAGCTGACTCTTGGGTGTGGATTCCTCCTGGTGGGCTCAGAGAGGATTCCTTTACGCTGCAATCATAGTTTTATTTATAACTCTCACTAAATATTTTTATAAATAAAAGTTTTATAATCTGTTGTCATAGTTGATATATCAATGCTTCATGAATAAATATTTATTTCCGTTGTAACTCTGATCACATGTTTGTATTCCGCTGTTAAGTTAAATTATTCATAACTCTAATAACATGATCATATTCCGTTATTATAAACAATAAATATTATACTCTTTGTTGCATAGAAAGTGATGTAAGAAATGGCTTAAATGCTGTAAGTTTTATTCTCTTATTTGTGATTCTGATGGAAAAATGTGGATTTTTGGATTCTTCCTTAGGGCGTGCTCGACGGAACTGCGTAATTTGATGTCCCCCTTGAGTACTTAGTGTCTAATGGAAGACAAGTACTCTTGGGAGACATTAGATTAGGCGGTTCTGCCATATTTTTCTACTCTCCACATACAACATGTGGTACTCCATGTTAAGATTTGATATATTTCTGGATCTGTTTGCTATATTTAATTAATTTATTGAATTTCAAGGAATTTTTTGGTATAAGTCAAATTTGAACCGCAAGTGATTCAAATAATAGAATAAAATGAGTAGAAAAATGATATTCATGTTATTGAGTCCGGTGTGAGGCCTTACCCGGAAAATAAAAAGAAATTTCGAACATCTTGTTCAGGAAACACGACCACGAACGTGTGGCCGAATGGTTTTTAAATTCTAAAAAAGCAAACAGAGTCTGACACTCGGCAAATGAGACAGGTTTGCCGAGTGTCAGGTCCGGGACACTCGGCAAACGCGCCATGACGTCACTTTTTTCGCCGAGCGTCAGTTTCAGCTCTCGGCAAAGTATTTGCCGAGTGCCCGATAGAAACACTCGGCAAAGAGACGTTTGTCGTCACTTTAGATGCCGTGTACTGTTTGCCGAGTGTTTTTTGGGTTTTGCCGAGTGCCTATGGCACATGACAAAGCCACTGTTTTCGGTAGCGAGGATTGGATGAAAGAACACTCGGAGAAGATGTGGCCTCACCTTGGCGATGTTCGTGACTTGCATTGTTAGTCTTGATTGTTTAATAAGCAAGCAAAACTACAAAGTCCCTAAAGATACCGTTCCACGGATCACCGGGGTCCACGGATCCATTAAACTTTTGTGTATTCCGTTATAATATCCGTTTAATAAACTCTAACAATTGAAGAAGTAGGTCATCCGTTTAATAAACAATTGAAGAAGTAGGTCATGAAACATTCAAAACTTTTTTCTTCTTCGAATCACATACATGTACACCCTATAAATACATCCACACAATAGCCTATACCTATAAGCACCTTTGAAATGTTGAGTTAGCGACTCTAGAGATTAACGAAGTTATCACAGATTTACCAGGGTCCGTGGCGTGGTTCACTGTAGATCCATGTCCTCATTCTTGAAACTATTTATATATGCACACGCACCTAACGTGAGAACCGGAAAAGTGTATGTAGAGGACACTCGGTGCACTTTACTTACGAAAATGCATATCCACGTACTATGAGAGCAGCCGGGCTAGATGCAACTCCCGGCCGTTTGGGTCAGTTTAACCGTGACCAAATTTAGTTAGGCCTTGGTACTAATTAAGTGGACATGCGCTCGCTGATAACCCGTTTTCAGTGACCTTCCCGGAAAATTACGGCTGAGCTGCGCTGCCCGGCTCCCCCCCCCCACCCCCACCCCCCACCCCCCCACACACACACCCCCACTCCCACACTCACCTTAAAAAATACTGTGACGACGTATCTCCTCCAGGCCGTAAAAGTGGAGCTTGTTGTGCCTTGTGCGTCATCTTGCTCTTTCTTCAGTTTTAAAACAATTTTTTTTAAAAAAAAAGAAAGAAAGAAAAACTGGAGGGCGCGCGATCGCAATCATGTCTTGGGTGAGACAGCGACCTGGCACTTCGCCGTTTTAACAAAGGGCTTATTTAGTTCGGTGAAATTTGGGAATTTGGCTACCGTAGCACTTTCGTTTTTATTTAACAATTAGTATTCAATTATGAACTAATTAGGCTCAAAACGTTCGCCTCGCGATTTCCAACCAAACTGTGCAATTAGTTTTTTTCGTCTACATTTAATGCTCTGTGCACATATCGTAAAATTCGATATAATAACTACTGTAGCACTTTTTGACAAAACTTTTTGATCTAAACGAGGCCAAGATTCAGTCAGGTCCAATGCATCGCATAGCACTGTTGCGGCATTGGAGGCACGCGGGGAGGGGCGTTGCTGGCCACCCCTCTGCCTGGTAACATGCCAATGCCCAGTGCTAGGGACAGACAATGCGGCGGCAGGCTGCGTTCGGCGTTCCGGGCGTGATGGACCAGTGAATCTGTTCCCTGCAACGAATCTGTAATAGGTATGGGACTGCCGCCCGCTCCGCCGCGCGCGCGCATGGCCCGTGATGTACGGTGGATGCGGGAGCCGTCTTTTTTAGTTTTTTTTTAAGGTGCGTTTGGTTCTTTAGTCGCTCCTAAAATATATGTCACATTAAATATTTAGAGGCTAATAAGGAGCATTAAATATAAATTAATTACAAAACTAATTACATAGATGGAGGTTAATTTTTGAGACGAATTTTTTAAGCCTAATTAGTCTATCATTAGCACATATTTACTGTAGCACCACGTTGTCAAATCATGGACAAATTAGGCTTAAAAGATTCGTCTCGCAAATTAGTCGCAAGTTGTGCAATTAGTTTCGTAATTAGTCTATATTTAATACTCCATGCATGTGTCCAAACATTCGATGTGACATGAATTTTAGGAGGAGAGGAAAGAATCAAACAGGCCCTTAATACACCTGAAAAAATTCAGAGGGACAATTACAAATGCTCCATAGTTTAAACCACAATGTATAAGAAATTGGAACATCACTTTTGTAGTTCTGTTAGTATCAATCCATCCCGGTCAAAATCGTATAAATTGGGCCCCTTCGCTATCCACTTCTTTTCCCTCGCGTGCATAGATTCACCTTACGATAAAATCACGTCATGTCGTAATGAGAAAGGATATACTCCATCTGCCTAAATAAATATATTCTAGCAAGTTTAGAATAGATTAGGATCACATAGAAAAGACAATGTTACTCTTCATTAACAACTAGAGTAGTTGCATACTGATCGGTGATTGTTCGAATAGCACGTTAATTATAGAACTTACTACACGTACCCAACTGTAGAAACGCAATGATAGATTGAGAGACTGAAGGGTGTACATTAAATACGATGAGGCTTCGAGAAAAATAAATAGAGGTGACCATTCAGCCTTATAGAGATCAATTTACTTGTAGACAAATTATTGAGCTAAAAATCTAGCTATTTATTCAGAGACTGAGGAAATAGCTAGGGACAGAGACAGGGGGCAGGGCTGCGTCCCCCCCAACCTCTAACGTAGTAACATTGCACAATCTTCATTAGTACTTCTCATTAATCAATAGAGATTATAAATAAACAAGCTTTCTCAACCAATTCTAAATATTTTTTCTTAAATACAGTACATCTCTGATTGATTGTCTAATGTTAGGTGTCTAAATAAAATAAATATGATGTGAATCATTGATTTATAAACAATGTCTTTTTTTCTTTAATTCAGACATTTAGCATTCTTCTAAGATGAAGTATCGGATTCGTTAAGCTTTCTATAAAAGTTCTGTTTGCCTCTGTCAAAAAAAATCTAAGATGAAGAGATTAAAGATGATTTATTATAGTTTTTTGAACCAACATCAAAGACGATATTTTCTAACCGACATCAAGATCTGGCGGTGGTACAATATAATTTTCGATGACGCTCAATTAGAAAGGCTCTCTTATATCTGAATCCTAGCTTCACCCCTGGATATAGCCGCGCACTGTAGGTACTTCATCAAAATCTATAATGGAGAAACGAAGTAGAAGATCTTTCACCAAGCCAAGCAAGTTGTTTTCAACATTATTGGAAAGAACTACGGCCATAGCAGAAAGAGATGGATTGGTCGATCGTTGCAGTAGTGGCTCGATATCTCCACCCAGCAGCTTCCTATGAAACAAGACAAGCTGTGTGACAAGGATGACATGGAACTATATATTTCCCTTGACGAGTCTTCCGTATACAAGACCCGGCTCTATTATTGCTTTGTTGTGCTAGTGATCTACCGGATTTTGGATTTCTCGGTAAGGAAAGCGACGTCCAAAGCAATCTGTGCGTAGTGGCAGTAGCAGCCCATTTCTGCCTCAGCTTTGCAACGGTCGGTTGTGTGGGTCCACGCGTTGGCACATGGCAAGAGCTCCAAGGATAAGGAGAGAGAGGTACCTCCACCATACATTGCCACATGTGAAGTGGTATACAGGCCGCGGCGAACGAGACCTGCGATACGTAAAATCCTATTGTTTCAAACAAAAAAACGTAAAATCCTATCGCTAGTTTATTAATTTGGCGGTGGCGAATCTGCTACGATGACGAGAGTCGAGCTAAGAGCAGTACAGTAAAGGCTGTGCATGAGCTGTATGCTGAGTTGGAGAAGAGATGGAAAGAGAGAGAGGAGAAATGGACTGTAAGTTTACAGCTGGTTTGATACAGAACCAAGAAACTTTGTGAGAGAGGTAAGTGGACAATGTATTAATAGTGAAGATGTAACTACTATATGAGTGGGCTGAGAGGTAGGCTGCAAGGATTCGTACAGCCAGCAGCTCGCTATATTATTAGCCTTGCTTTAACCGCGAGACCTTTGGTGGGATTCTACGATTCTCTCGGACGCCGCCACGAAAAGCATGGTTCAAAAAACGGTAATTCTACTTACCAAACGTTCGACCCATCGGACGCACCTCCTCCACTCATTCGCTCGCTATTAAAAAAAATCCTCCACTTTACTTATACTCCACTCATCTGCTGGCTCGCTCACCTCCCGCCCCCCTCAATCGCGTGCATCGCCCGCTCCCTCCAGGGCTGGCAGCGGTGCCCTCACCCACCCCGGCAGCTCCTTTCCCCACCCCACCGGCGTCCCTCTCCTACCCCGGCGTCCTCCCTCACCCCGACGCCCCCCAAACACACCAGGAGACCCCAATGCCCGCAGATCCGGTGGCCCTCTCCCTCACACCGGTGAGATCCATGGAGCACGAGCGATACCCTTTGGAGGTGGCGCGCCGGTGTTGCAGGGGAGTCGGCGGCGCCCTCTCTCACCTCAGTGACCATGCTTTTCCCACCCCGGCGGCCATGGCGCTCCTTACGCCAGTCTCTCTCTCTCACACACCCCCTATGTTGCATACGTATGCTTCAAGTATTTCAGGCGTTTCAGATGTATGTTTCATATGGATGTTGCAAAGTAGATCAGGGGACGTTGAGCATGTTGTAATTGTTTCATAGGCATGTTGCAAGTGTATGTTTTGAGTGCTTCAGATGTTTCGGAGCTATGTTCCATCTGTGTTGTCCGGACGTATGTTGCAAGTGTGTTTATCTGGACGTTGCATATGTTTCACACATATGTTTCATGTGTGTTTATTTGGATGTTTGCGTATGGTTGCAATGGTTTTCAAGTGTTTTTTTCAAGTGTTTCAGAAGCATGTTTTCAAGTGTTTCAACCGCCTTAAAACGTACGTTGCAACGGTTATATCTGGATGTTTTAAAAGTAGATCGGGTGATGCATGTCTCCTTCCCACCTTCTGCTGCATCGTCTCTCCTGGCACCGGCAGGGCATCGGGTCCTTCCAAGTCGAAGACGCCGCACAGCCTTCCCCTCTTGTCGCTCAGGCAGCGCAGGACCCGCGTGGAGCGCTAGCACTTCCTTTAAAAAAAGGCCATATTAACTACGGAGTATTACCATCATCTCCGTTCCATAATATAATGGCATGTTTACAGAGACACCCGTCAACGTTTATAATTTTTTTTAGGAGCAGAGGACGCCAGTCCAAAGGCTCTCGATGTACAGGCCTACAGGGGATCCAGGGAACGCGCGAGAGCAACGCGAATACGGCAAACACTCGAACGGGTGGATCGTCACATAGCTGGTCTCGACCGATACGATCTTGAAGCACCCACGGTACGTGAGAAAACACGACGAGGCATCTGACGGGGATGGCAGAGGGAATGTTCCAGTCCGCGGGCCATATCTCAGGTGCGCCGGCATGCGTATGGCCCGTTCGCTGGTCTGAAATTTGACTGAAACTGACTGGTTTTATGAGAGATGAATACTGTAGCGGCTGGTTGATGAATAGTGTTTTGTGAGGAGGAGCAGCCGGCTGCTCTGGAAAAACCCGACCAGCCACGTAACCAGCAGCTGTGTATTATTGCTCGTTTTCGCTGCACGTGATCGATGAAGGGAGCTGGGGGATTGTGGCCGTGCACTGTTTGCTTCACCTCGCCGCCGGTGCTGACATCGACAAGTTTGCCAGCACGAAAGAGCCATTTTGGCTGTCTTAAGTGCAGGACCGCAGGATTGCCCGCGCAGGTCAAAAAAAAAAGGACTTGGCATCCAAATACACTATCCCCTTGCTATCCTGAGTCCTGACCAGACCAGGCAAGGCAGAACAGTGACTAGCAGCAAACAAAATAAACACGCCGCCTGTGTGAACAACGAAGACATATATAAAGCCCGTAGGTACACCGCGTATGCATGCGCCGGGGTGAAAGCAAAGGGAAAGGGACGGCCAGTGCGCGGGTGCGATGGCACGCACCTTGCCCGGCGCCCGGCGCAAACTCTCCGCCGACTGGAAGCGATAACGTTCGTGCGGTCCGCGCGCGCGTGGAGCTTGCTGTTGGCCGAGTGGAGGGGGCAGACCGCAGACCCCGGGCGGGCGGCCGGGTGCCGGGCCCCGCGCGGCGCTCGCTAGCTGCAGGCGTTGTTTGCCCGCGCCCAGATGGCATCTGCCCTTGTTACGTGGTGGCTGGCGAGATGGAGCCGAGAGCGCACGTCCCGCGTCGTCCGGCGTACGTCCCCCGGGCCGCATCTTCCTGCCCCGGGTTGCGGCCTCCCCCGGCCCCGCCGCGCGCGCGCGCGAGAAAACACACACATGCCTGCGTCAGTGCGCGTGCGTCGTGACAAGCGCCGCGCGCCAACAACCGCGGCGGCACGCTCCACGACTCCGACTCGGGTGGCCTCGCGCAGCGACCGGGGCGCCACTGCGGAAAACGAAAAGCGACGGCTCGCTCGATGGAGGCTAACGACGCGAGGTGTATGGCTCCATGCTCCAGGGGCCAGTGGTCCGTCCGTCCACCTGTCCAGGAGACGAAGATCATGGAGCTCCATCCCGCCCGGCTTATGTACATACGACATTTGAGTCTAGCTTTGCTTCACGTCCTCTTCGATCGACGCTCGATGGAGACGTATGTAGCTTTCATATCGCGGTACCTAGCTAGCTATCTTGGCCACGTAATATCTCTATGACTCTTATGCGCACAATGTGTTATATGTGTACGTAGCACGGCGGGTGAACATACTCGTGCGTGGGAAAATTTGCCGCATGTACAAGAGCACATACCCTCTCTTTTTTCTTGCAAAAAGAATGCAAGAGCATGCACATACCAAGAACGATATGTGTGCCACCTCTTTATATTTTATTTATTTATAGGGTAATATAACAGGCGCACGGGACCGGAGCTGGACCCTGGTTGAATTAGGCTTCTCACCTATCACGGCAACTAACTGATTTGTCGGTAGAGGTCAAACTGCTGTCGCCGGAGCCAACAAAGATCAGCGGGACTGAAACAAGAATTATGGTCTCGCGCTGAGTTCATGGCTGATAGCGTCGGATCAGATCAGTCATCTACGGTCTCTGGCTTAGCTGAGTCACGAGAAAACGATGTGCCCGAGTGCTACCTGCTACGACTAGTCGACCGGCGACTACGCAACAACTGGAGAAAACTGTTAGCGCACGGGCCCGTCCGTGTGTCAGTGCGTGCACCGGACCGGCCCCGCACGCGCGCACCGCCGCCTTGCCTGCCAAGTTTTGGCCGGGCCAATGCAAGCCGATCCGAGCGGCGACGTGCCCCGTACGTCGTCGATCGCCGGGACAAGAAGATCTCGATATTTCCGGACGCGTCGCCGCTGCATCAAAAACGGGAAAGTTTTCGCCCAGGGCCCCAGGGCGTGAGGTCAGGGCCGACGCAGTACTTCACGGCCTTTCTCTGCGCCTGCACTCGGCACACGCCACGCCGACCAAAGTGGATTTGGTTCGAGAGGCGGACGCGGCCCCCACCTGCAGCCACGCGGCGTCCCGACGCCGACACGGTCCGGTCCTGCCGCGGATCTCCGTGCGGATTCCGTGACGCATACAGCAGGGGCCAGGCCGCGCCAAGTGGGATTCGAAGCGGACGACGGCGCCGTCGCTTTTTTACGATTGATCGGAAAAAGCCGCAGGGGAGCGGCACCGTGGGACCGGGCCGTGGGGTTAGCCGGGCCCCCACGCCCTCTCCAGAGTCCAGTCTCCACCTTGCAAGGGAAAGAGGCCTGTTTTCCGTGCGGCACCTCGTGAGGCCGTCGTCGAATCACGTCCGGAGACGGGATGGATGGGCGGGTGGTGGTATAAACTGGTGCGCTGTTGAGTCCAGGCGCCTGTAACTTTGTTTTCCCGTTGGAGAAATTGAACGCTTTTGGCTCCGTTTGGCTGCTCGTAAAGCCGCTTCTGTTGATTTGTACGGTTGATTTGTTGAGAGAGAAAAATACTGTACCATGGCTTATAAGCCGGCTTATAATGGCAGCCGAACACTCCCGCTACTACTACTAGTTTCCTTTTCCTTGTGCACCGGCCCATGCGGAGACTGCCTCGGCACACAGGGTGACACAACACTTGTCAGTCAGCACACGAGAACCCTGTGGCCCGTACATACGGCGTTCTCCTTACCTGTGGGATGCACATCCTTTCGAACCTAAACGTTTTTGTTGTGCCCATGGTTTCTGCAGATCCTAGGGCACGGATCCTCTTATGGTCGTAAAGGTGCACCAAACATAGCCCACACTCCACACATGCCCACCTTAGCCACGGGAGGAACCGATGCAAACATCACATTGCTCAGGTCGGTCGGCCAAAGGGTTTCTGCAGTTGAGTCACTAGCCATTATTAGGCTCACCTACCAGTGACTCAGTTACATGAGACGAACTATACAAAAGCCTCGTGACAAACGACAATAGACGGAGGGTGGCATTGAAGTGGCTAGCAAATGGAGGTAGTGTGGTGGAGAGCGGTGGCACCACCGCCCAAGTCAACAGAGATGAGGTAATTCTTTTGTAAACGTTAGCCAACATGATCGGTGCGATAAATAGTGCATGACTATATCACCTAACACGTTAAGGACAAGGTCCAACCACCTTGTACACGTACGATACCACTACCTCTATCTGACCTTAGAGTTTAGCGGCCCTACCTGACGCCATGAAGCGACAAACAATGAAGGAGAGTTAAGGCAACTACCAATATGATAGTTGTCGATGCATGTAGATGTGAGTGTGTAGGGGTGTTTGTTGGGCCGAGGGTCACAAGGTCGGTGACCCTGAGAAAAATTGTAAATCATTTAGCAAAATACTATTTGAACTTCAATAAAATATATGTCATATGGTGGAGTTAACCTTGATAACACAGGTGATGTTCTCGATTAGATCTGGTTCGAGATGTATGAAGTTAGTTTCTAATGTTTCGTGTTGCATGATGCTAAAGATAGATAGAGATCGACAACTTTACCAAAACAAATAACAGCTAGTGACCACGATTGCCGATGACACAAATATCTCTACGTGGCTCTGGTGCCAGCGGCGAAGGACTTGTGTCCCCACGGCGAAGCATCGTGGAGTGGAAACAAACATGGAAGAAGTGTTAAGGCAAGTAGCTGGATCTATTCTTGGAGGAAGGTGTCAAAAAGAAAACTATTTGAGTCACTCTGGATTTAGAAAGAATTGCATGTATTGTACTCATATCTACTATCTACCATACCTAAATAGGAGAACCCACCAGCAAAATTCTCTGTGATTACATGAAGCCACGTTAGACCCTTCAACATCTCCTTAACAGTCGATCAGTGGCCATACCCAAAAAAAAAACCGAAGAATGTGAAACTGGTGGCAGTTGCATCTCCTTCCTGACTCTTCACATGTGAATTCAATGCTGCATGCCTGCATCACTTTGGATCCCCTACATAATAGACCATGCAACTCCGATCTCACCCAAGCAACAGGTAGCCCTTCTCCACTTCATCCTGCGAGCGTCAGTACAGCCAGGCAACATCACACCAGGCTCAGGTACCTGCTTGCTCATGCGAGTTGAGAGTTGATTTTTCATCAGCGTGATTAAGTATATGGTTTTGTATATGCTCCTACTTTTTATGATCTTTATTATGTACCGCAGTCTGTTGGCATGCAGCAGAGTGTGTGTTTTTTTACATTTTCCTGCAGATTTCTTCCAAACCATATGAAGGCTTGAAACATCTACGTGCAGTGACGATTTAATTTGGCTATTATTTAGTTACTCTTGCAATTTTTGTTCATACTATTATCCATCAGGCACTTCCTTGTGTTTTTGAGGATTGTGATTCAGGCTAATCTCTTTCTTAGCATACAGAGCTACGAGGATGGTCACCGAGATTATCCAAGTATAGTTTGATCTGTTTGCTAGGTTACGTTGCATCAATTTTTCACCATGCAATGAACAGTCAATGGTTGTGCTCTCTGCTACGTCACCTCTAGATCGAAGAAAAAAATGTGCCTCAGTATTTGTTTTGTCATTTTGGATTCGTTAGTACTCACGACATGCTATTCTGCTTCCACAGAAACTAGGCGTCCACACATCAAGACCAGTGGATTAGTAACTCGATCTCTTTCTATTCAATTTGCTCCGATCCTCGTAGCACAAGTCACAATGGTAAGTCACGAAATTGCATTTTCGCTAAATATCATCAGCAAGCGTCGAACTCCAAGCAATTGATGCCTACCACGAACAACAAAGGAATCGAAGGGTTGACGATGATAGTATTTATATCCCTTTGTTGAGGTTTCCATTAATCACAATTTTCTATAAGCCATTCGTTTCTCCAACCAAATTTTCTTGAGTTCCATCGGTCCATGGCGGAGGTCACGAAAAGTGGCTCTACATCAGCGCTGCCATCGATAATCATGACCGGCAAACGACAATATAGGTGTAGCTGCCTCAGACCAGGGTGTCACCGTCGGTTCAAAATTCCTTTTTATTGTCGGATTTTGAACCAGCGGTGGCATACCAGAAATGATGTGGGGTTCACATCACTACTGGTACTCAAAACCGTCAGTAATGTGCAGGCAAAATTGTCGGTTCCTGACACCATCCGGCAGTATCAGTTGACCCAACACTGCCGGCTTGTGGCACGAGCCAACAGTGATGCTCGAGCAAACAGTGTCGGCTTGTGGCACGAGCCGACAATGATGCTCAAGCCAACACTGCCGGCTCGTTGCTCGAGTCGACAATGATGCTCAAGCCGACAGTGATGCTCAAGCCAACACTGCCGGCTTGTGGCTCGAGCTGGCAATGATGCTCAAGCCAACACTGTCGACTTAAGGTTTGAATCGACAGTGTTGCTCAAGACATCACTACCGGCTTGACATGCAAACCAGTAGTGATCTCTTTTCGCATTTTATTGTTTTATATAATTTTTTTATGTGGAATCAGGATTCCCTTTATATTCGCTACATAGACGAGAGGTCCATCAACATTAAACATTACAAATGTTACGGTTACCATTCAAATGTACTTATGAAGCTCTCGATCTCTTGAAATAAAAAAGAAATTATAAAAGTCTAGCGAGCCGCTCTGGCCCGTACTAAGCCTTAAACTTCACGGACTGAGCAATGGAGAATGTTCCTTTTTTCCAAGCAGTCCGATACGATGAAGGCTGCTAGTTCCGATGACAGTGCTATGACCTCCATTTCTAACAGCCTATTGTGTTTAAATTTCTTGCGCTGTCATTTAAAAAAGCCGGTGTCGAAAGGTAGAAATGTTAGAGAAATAAGTAGATCGTTTTATTGAATTATCAGATATAAATGAAATGGAGATTATACACACCAAATGATATGCTGCCCCCGATTTTACGCCGAGGTAGTGAAGCATTGCCCACATTACGTAGAACCCGCATTCATTGTTTCCCGCCGACTGGTCTAGGGTTTCCACTTGCATTGGTGCAACCTAGAATGGGACCTTCGTCCCATTGACCATTCTTGCCTGGACACTCAGCAAGGAGGCGGCGCTCAATCAGTTGGTGGTGGACGGCGCGCTGCCCGATAGATTGACGGGGGGATGGCGTCTAGCTCACGGTGAGAGCTTTCCTCCTCGTGGTGATGAACTAGTAGTTTTTGAAGATTACTTCTACCACATATTCGGTGTTCCAATCCATCCATTCCTCCACGGGTTGATTGATTATTATGGGATTAGTCTTTGCAATCTGTGTCCGAACTCCATTCTTCATGTTTCTGTCTTCATCCATTTCCGCGAAGCCTATCTTAGCATTCGTCCCCATTTTTATCTCTTCTGCCACTTCTTCTGCTTGAAGAATCGGGGGGGGGGGTCTGGATCTAGGATTGTCGGAGGAGCATACTTGTAGCTCCAGGATGGGATGGTGGGTCAATACATCGCCACCCCGTTGAACACGAACGTGAAATATTAGTTGCAACGATGGTTTTACATTCCTCAGGCGGAGTCGTATGTGGCATCGAACGTGGATCAAATCCCTATTAGGAACGTCAGGTGGTCGAAGAGGCCTAGCGCCAATGGAATAGAGCAAGTGATAGAGCTCTTGGTGCTGATAGACCAGAGTAGGTTGGATGGGGTGATTGTGGCAACAAATTTCACCTTTCGACGGGTCCAGCCCAGCAAGAAGAGGGCACATCCCGGGTATGAGTTCCGGGGGGAGACCGATGGTACCCGGGAGGTGCCCGAGGAGATCAGTCGGGATGAAGTTAAACAACACATCTCGATGATGTTCAACCTTGCGGGGCGTCTTAGGATCGATGACCAGCAGAGGACCTTCCATGTACGGAGCCTCCCACCATGGGTAGGAGTCTCATTTTTATTTCATTTAACCCTTTATTTGTTGCGATGTATTTATTCATGTTCCTAAAGATTTGTGAGCTTGACCGGGTAGTGTACTTCTTGGCGGTCCCATCAGCGGACTGGCCAAGGGGAGTTGACACTCGGCCAAGCAGTCCTCGATGCCAGGCCAGCTCGGAGGTAGGCGGGGACTGCTCGGCCCATCTTGAGGACGAGGACGAAGACGAGCGGACGCCGCATGTCCACAAGAAGCTCTGGGGGAAATGGCCCACTAACATGGAGCCGTCCTCGAAGAGAAGGAAAACAGCGACTTCATCTCATCGTGAGGAGAGGCCGGTGAGCATTAGGGCTACCGTCCAACCCCGGAGGCGGCAGATGTATGTGTTGAGCTCGTCGGACGATGAAGAGGCGGTGACGCCTCCTTCCCCGAAGGTCATGACTCCTCCAACATCTATGCCGGTAGGGGCAAAGATGAGAAAATGGCGGCAGATGTAGGAAAGCACTATGTCGGTACCCGATAGTGCTCGGGTGGTACCCGCAGTGGCAGCCCAGGCAGAGACTGCACGTACAACTCTAGTGGCAGCAGCATGGGCGGCCACGAAAGCCCTAGGACTACATGGGTTACTCCGGCGGTGCCTGTGGAGGTGCCGGGCAGCTCGGGTGCCGGAGTTGGTGGCTCCATGTGATCGCGTCGGTTCTGAACGGCACGACAGGAGTCCTAATTGTAAGTTCCCTCTTTGTGTGTATTTCTTTTTGAACGTTGTTTGCTGATTGCTGACGAGTTGTTTGTGGGCCTTAGTGCGGAGTCGAGTGGGGACCTACAGGCTGCTGCTGCTGATGGTGTAGCACGTGCGGCGGAATGGGAAACTCCCCGTGTCCAGCAGGAACAAGGGGGAGCAGATCTAGTTGCCCCCACCGAGTAGCCAGCGGCTACAGAAACTGCCATCCCTGCCATGGAGGAGCCGCTAATCATTGGCTTAACCTCGCTTGGAGGTGGGGCGCAGGACAAGGGGGATCCGGGCGATGATGGGTTGTGGGCCGCAGGGGCGACGCTAGCTGATCCTGCCAGAGCAAGAGCAGAAGCCGCAGGGGATGTGCCGAGTGCCGCGGTGCATGAGCCACCCACGGTTGCTGGGCAAACACCGACATCGACGACATCAATAGCAGAGGCAAGGCCCAGACAACCTGTCTAAGCACAGTAGTGACCGAGGAGAGCCCCTCTGGAGGTTCCTGCTGTGGTTATGGAAGAAATCACGGGAAAGTCCTCTCCGCCTCCCCAGCTCCTCCGCACGGTTATCCAGCGCGGTGAGAAATTTGAAATGCTAGAGGAGGGGGAGGCGAGCGCAGAGACAAAGAGGTTATGGACCGACCTAGCGGCAATGATCGGCCGCATTGAGGCTGGCTTAAGAAAATCCTTTAGTTATGTCCCTTGATTATCGCAATCTTTTTAACCCATTGCTTGTTGCAGAACATTATGAAAGTATCCGAGCAGCACCGGCGGCAACTAGAAGAGATGGCCCTAGTGCTAGAGGAGAACAAGAATCTGTGGGAGTCTATGGATGACCTCCAAGCGCGCCTACTCCAAGAATGTCATCATAGAGAAGATGTGGAGGTGAATGTTCTGGCATTGGAGGTGGAGCGCCAACAGATGGAGGTGGAGAACTAGACATTGGCTGAGAAGCTTAGCCGCAGTGCCGACCAGCAAAAAGGTATGATTTTTAATCTTGTCTTGTTAATGCTCAGCGTTGTGAGATGTATTGCTGAGATGTGCAGCGTTGCAAATAGAGCTTGGCCTTTCCCTAGAGGCCATCGCGCAGCTGACTGCAATGAGGGAGGAGGCTGATGAAAAGGCCAAGAAGATAGCTGAAGATCATCAACGTGAGTGTTTGGCATTTTATTTTTACCTATGCAATTTGAATGCATGCTTAACATATAGTCACTTTTTTGCAGAGTATCGGCACCAGGCGCTCGTGCAATTCTAGGTCTTTGGAGACTAAGTGAAAACATGGGACGAGGAGATTGAAGCAATGAAAGCAGGGATCAAGCCCCTGCTTAACTGCATTGGCTTCGAGCCATCCAAAGGGAGAGAGCTGCTGCCTGGAGACCCACAACCTCGGTCGATCCTGGACCAGTGCCATACGTCATGGTCAGACTTCAAGGAATTCACACGCAGCACCGCCCATGGAGCCGTCGTCCATGCACTTGCCTAGCTACGATCGCATTTTCCTACAGTGGATCTCCAGCGCGTGGTGACCGACTATGCCTGTGGAATAGATGCAATGAATATCACCAGGCTAGAGGATGAGGCGGAAGAGCCGGTGAAGAGGTTGGCTGGAGATGTCGACCTATTCGACGAAGGGGGGAGCGGTGCTCCGTAGATAAAAACTTATGCTGAATCGTTGTATAGCAGCGCTTAGCAACTTTTGTTGAAAGCTCGTTGTTATGGTATGTTAGTGTTTATATTTGATATAAACCATCCGATCAGTAGTGTGTAGCTGAGTCCCTAGCCCTAGCTAGCCTATTAACCGTAACACGAGGCACAGGGGCCGTATGCGTGTGGGAAGAACAGGGCGTCGCTAAGGAACCGCTGCCGACCACCCAAGATGCTGAGGGCGAACACTCATGCACATGCAGAGAGAAGTTAGAGTCAGGGTCGTCCCTGGAGGCGTCCGAGCGTCAGTGTGTTTGTTCGGGTATTTGCCTTAGGCGTAGTTGATGTGTCATCTTTAAGATATTGTACGCAAAATCAGAATCGCTTAGCGGAAAAGCATGGAGAAAACACTATGGAGAAACATCAGTGTAAAAAACTTTATTGAATACTCAAATATGAAAGATATATATCTTTGAAATGAATGCTTAAAGGGTAGAAATGTCTAAGCAGATCGATGTGCCAAAAGTTTGGGACATCTCTTTCATCCATGTCGCATAGTCTATAAGACCCTGGTCGGGTGACTGCCTTGACGATGAAGGGAACCTCCCAAGGTGAGTAGAGCTTGTGCATCCTGTTTGTCTTCTGTTTCCTGCGGAGTACTAAGTCTCCGACCACAAAGAATCGATCGTTGGAATTACGGTTGTAGTATCTTCATAAGCCATTGAGGTATTTTGCCGTCCGAACATAGGTGACCAGACGTTCCTCTTCTAAGCTATCCACTTCAATGAGCCAAGCTTGGTCGGAGTTCTCCTCGTTGTAATTCTCCCCCTTGGGTGCTTGGAAGGTGATATCAGCAGGCAATACGGCCTCAGAGCCAAAAACCATGAAGTACAGGGAGACGCCGGTGTTACGACTAAGCATGTCCTTAGTCCCCAGACCACAACTAGTAGTTCCTTAAGCCCTTTGCCTAATTGTTTCTATTCCTTCTCATAGAGTCATTTCTTTAATGCGTCCAGGATCATACTGTTGGCGCGCTTGACTTGGCTGTTGGCCCTTGGGTGTGCCATAGAGACATACTTGACTGAGATGCATCCTTCGTCACAGAAATCCTAGAAGTCACTACTAGTGAACATGGACCCTTGGTCGGTGATGATGTTGTTCGGCAGGCCAAACCAGTGAATGATGTCATCAAGAAGCTCGGCTACTTTCTTCGCTGTAGCTTGGACCAGGGGTTTGTATTTGATCCATTTGGAGAATTTGTCGATGCAGACGTAGACCCAATGGAAACCTCTTGACGTAGGCTTGAATGGCCCGATCATATCCAATCCCCAGCATGCAAAGGGCCACAATGCTGGAATTGTTTGCAAGGCCTAAGCTAGAATGTGGATTTGTTTAGCGAAAAACTGACAGTTCTCACATCCGTAAACGAGTGCTTTAGCATCAGCTACGGCTGAGGGCCAGTAGAAATTAGCTCGAAAAGCCTTTCTGACTAGTGTTCTAGAGGTCGCTTGTTTGCCGTAGGTGCCGGTGTGGATCTCCTTGAGTATCTTCACGCCTTCTTCCACGGAGACGCACTTCTATAATAGCTCCCCTTTGGCATTTTGGTGGTACAACTTTCCTTCAACCAGGACGTAATGCTTACTATGGTGGGTAAGATGTTCTCTCTCTATGTTGTCAGCCATGATGTCTACAGTGGTGAGGTATATGATGAAAGGTTCCCTCCAATCACTGCTTAGCCTAGGGACCGCTGCGACTATCTGCTCGGCAGGTGGTTTTTCTTCAACGCCTTCTTGTTCCTACTTGATGGAAGGGGCCACAAGGTCCTGGACAAACACTCTGGCAGGAACTTAAGTGTGGGTTGGTCCTATCTTTGATATCTCATCGGCTGCTTGATTATTGGTCCAGATCACGTTGTGGTATTCGATGCCATAGAATTTGTCTTCTAACTTTCTTATCGCGGTGCAGTAAGCGTCCATCTTCTCATTGGTGCAATTCCAATCCTTGTCGAGCTGGTTGATTATGAGAGCGGAGTCGCTATACACCTGGAGGCATTTAACGCTGAGCTTGATAGCTATACGGAGACCATGAAGTGCCACCTTATATTCAGCGGTATTATTAGATGCTCGAAAGTGTAGACGGAGGACATAGCGAAGCTTATCCCCTAATGGCGAGATGAAATATACGCCTGCCCCAGCACCATCAAGGTTGAGAGACCCATCGAAGTACATGGTCTAGTGCTTAGGGTGGTCGACCAGGACATGAGTCAGCATATCCGTCCACTCGGCGATGAAATCGGCGAGCACCTGCGACTTGATCGTGTGGCGAGATCTGAAGCCGATGATATTGGTGCCGAGCTCGACTGCCCATTTAATGATGCAACTACTAGCTTCCTTGTTGCAGAGGATGTGTCGACACAGAATTTCGGAGCTAGCCGGAAGGGTCCGCTCCGCTCGATGGAGGACACATGCAGCAAACTGGAAGGGTCCGCTCGATGGAGTAGATCCACCTAGCTTCAGCGCAGGGGTAGTCGATCCTACGCAATCCTTCCGAGGCGTGCCAGTCAATTTGACCCTACAATTAACAAGGAGAGAAAGGTCATCAATAATTAAGGATGGAACTTGCCGGTGTTTCCAGACAGTTCCGAAAGTACGGCTGTGAGAGCCGATATAGAAGGAAATCGGCTAAATAGCCGATCCCAGTATGTTCATGAGAATAAGTCAGTTAGAGCTTATGGGGTTATGTAAGAAGAATCGGTTATCATTCAGAATAAATATCATTTAAGCAAACATTAATCAATGGCAATAAGATATCGATGATGGTCGGTTTATACTGAGCCAATGATTACAAGTAACCGAACTCCTGTTTATGTAAAGAAACAATTCAACACCACTCAACCATCTAATAAAGATAAATCTAATAAACATGTTAGATCTCATCTATCGCTATGACTAGTGGGGCATGAGGTAGAATCATGCAGGCCATAGAAACAACAATAGACTCGATGATCCTAGCTCATTACTAATATTAGTGGGGCATGAGGCAGAATCATGCAGGCCATAATACAATAACAAGATCATGGGGCTAACATATCTTTCAATTTATCTCTACTTCAATGGTCTCGTAATGTGAGCTGTTCGTGAAAGCATTCGATATCGGCTAAACAGCCGATTCAGGCATAGCGCACAGTTAAGGTCATGCCTTCTTAGGAACGGATCTATCAACTAACGATCCCCACTCCATGGTGCTAACAGTGGGGTGAGAGGCAGAATCCCACAGGCCATAATAACGGGCCATGGAACGGTTCTCGCTAACCAATAGATCTACTCAAGATCGAACATGCCTTAACCGCACACTATGCACGATTAAAATTGATATAAAACAGCCAATAAAAACATAACTCATCATTTAAGATGTAGATTAGATCAGTTTAAGATTAGCAAATGATGGGTTAAATAAGATATAAGGCCGATCCAGATTAGTCTCAATTGGGCAGAGTGATATTGCTGTAATTAGATAAACAATGAAAGCAATAAGCAATATCGGTAACTTAATGAATCTACCAAAGACTGTCATCCAAAGGTAGAGCCGATAACTTGACCTCGATCTAGTTCAAGCAGTGGGGTGTGAGGCAGAATCACACAGGCCATACTTAAACTAGGCAAGAGTCGATAACTAGCCTATACCAGAGTCGCAGTGGGGTCGACTGGATCGATGCAGCCATACGAATAGAGGTATAAACCATGACGGTGCTTATAGACAAGCAGTGGAGGTCAACTGGATCGATGCAGCCATACTCGCTGAAGAACTCGCCAAGATCTACTCTACTCCTACTCCTAAGGGGTGACCAAAGCCGAAAAAAGTAAATTGACTTGTATTTGATTGATTGATTTCCCTTTACAATAGCTGGGGTTTGGTATTTATACCCAGAGTCTAGACATGAATCATACTCGAGCACGATTTGTTACAATCTTTGGTATGAAAGAAATATTCCTATCTTAAGATAACTTGGACTCTAATCTTTCCCCTTTTATAGAGTCCGATATGTATCCTTTTGATGCCAGTCATATCCCATCATCATCATTTGCTGACATCATTTGGAAAGAATCGATCTAGTGTCACATTCGATCCAGCAGATATCAACCTTTACTCCATCGACTCCTTGATTGGCATAATTCTGGAAGCCTACGAGTTCCCGCGCTCTTCTCCCAAATTTTAGTGTAAACACATGCCCCCCAATTTTGGGATAAAATGATTTTATCCCAAAATTCCAGTTCACTAGTTTACCACGCTACAACTGCACTATCCGAGATATACGCGTGACTCCTGACTCCCTGGCCCAAGTTCTATATAACATCCCAACAATATCTTTTGCAATCCACACGAACTGTTTGCTTTCTCCTTCTTGAACCGACTCCAACAGCCGACGCCGTCATCGCCAAGGCCTCAAACCCTAGCAAATCCATCGTTCCCTCGAGCCATCTTTCAAGCTACCTTTGTCGGATCCAAACCTGCTCCAATCGTAATGGCGACCAACGACCACGTTCCTGAGGTATGTTTCCAAATTTCCACTCTCCAAATTCCGGCCGTTACCCTGTATTCCTTCTCCTCTTGAACTTACTTTATTCGATTTCTAAGAAATGAGGAACAAGATCTTGATTTCATCAGCTGTTGTACCTAATGCTTATTTCATCTTTTCGACTGAAGAGCCGATTGAAAACAGCTGATTTTAGATTTGCGGCCCAATTGATCCCGAAAACATGGCTTAAGAGAGCCCCTTGATCTTCTGCCTTCAATCGCCCAATGCCACATTTTCTTTGGTATTAGCGAAGTGACACTCCGCCTTGTATTAATGGCGATTACCCTTTGCACTTTCCTGAGGCGTCCACCTCTTTGCTTTGCGGCTTCAAATACCGGTCGAGGGCTTCGGCCTCGAACACATCTATACTGGCAACCACTCCTGTTTCTTTGCATCTCTCCGCCTTCAAGCCCCTGTAGCAGTTTCCTCCCCTTCCTATAGATCCAATCGATTCCATGGCCGGCGAGGATAACCGCAGCAAGCGTGCGGTGGGGGAGACCCTGGAGGAGAACATGCCTATGAGCCAGCGCCTCCGACGCATGAGGTGAGATTGATGTCTTCTGCTTATGGCGATAGTCCGTAAATTTCTGTTCATAGGGATGAACTTTTGTTTCTAGGTTTGTTGTGAACGATAGACTTCGTCCTCTTCCCAGGGCTGGTGAACCCTTCAATGCCGCCTCTTCTGCGCCAACTTCATCGTCGGATTCCTCCGATTCATATAATGGCGACGATGCCTGGTGCTTCCTCCAGGAGTGGAGGGCGGCCCAGAACCGCTACTCCGAGGTGACCCGAGAGAACGGCTAGCTCAAGATTCATCTTGGGGCTTCTCAGGCCGCTCTTCATGCGGACGAGGAGGAGGCCAACGCTGTTCGAGCATGGTTGGTCGAGTCTGACGCCGTGGTGTCAGGTAAGACGGGCTTCAGGGATATCTTTATTCTGATTTCAACAGTCTTTATCTTGATAGTTCCCTCATTTCTGTGATCATCAGCCTTAACGATGCAGTTGGAGTCTCTCCAACTTGCGGCAAATGCGGCTGTGGATGCCATCAATGCCCACGGCTCCCTCGTCGATGCTCGCCTTCACAACGTTCTAGCTCGCGTTCAGGAGGTCGCCCTCCACGGCGTCCGTCATGGCATGGCGGTGGCACTAACCGTGGCACAAGTTTAGACCGGGCACGAGCTCCATGCCATGGAAATCGGTATCCCAATGGGCGATGGCCCTAAAGAACATGAAGACTTGCTCGAATAGTTCGTCATGGCAGCGAAGGCCATAGTGGACATCACATCCGCCCAAGATGTGGTGAACAAGGTCTTCGATTAGTTTGTATTTAGGATAAACGAATGAATGAAGACTCTTGTTCTTTTATGATCGTGCCTCAATGCAATGCCTTCGTGTATGACTGCGAATCTTTGTGTTTTTTGCTCTATAGGCAATACATATCATACCAGCTTCCATTATCTTTGAAGATGTTTACTTTTTGAACTAGAGGTGATACCCTCCTGGTACCGGCTATTAGAGCCAAGAATGAATCGGCTACCAAGTGTTGATCAGACGCTAGGATAACGTCCTACAGAACTTTTAATATAAAAGGTCAGACGAGTAATTAATCCAGGTCAAGCGTCCTATTAAGCGAAACAGAACTTCTCTTAAGAAATCCATTAACTCTGAATCGCACTTACACTTTAACTCAGCCTTCACATACATTGGCCTAAACCCATCTCCAAGACTTAATGCTCATTTTTCCTTTGATCCAACGGCCGACGTGAAGCTGTGACTTCTCTACTAAAACAAACTCTCAGAGCCGATCGCTTGCATTGACTGTTGGCTTTCATTACTGATTTTAATGAAGCCTCCTTCCCATGACTTGCCAGAAAAACACTCGAAATCTCCTAGTTCCCAAAAGACTGGATCGGCTATCGCGATACTTACGGATTCATTAGCACGAACCAGTTCGACATCATCTCCATGCCATTGAATCAAACACTGATGCATGGTCGATGGTATGTAGCAATTCACATGAATCCAATCATGGCCGAGGAGTAAACTATATGATCCTTTCCCATCAATAACAAAGAACATGGTGAGCAGATTTTTACTCCTGATTGTCAGTTCGATGTTTATTGCCCCCCGGGTCTTGGATGTATTTCCTCCAAAGTCTCTAAGCAACATGTCGGTTTTAAGCAAATCTCCTGGTCCCTTGCCAAGCTTACGAAAAGTGGTGTATGGCATAAGATTGACAGAAGCTCCTCCGTCCACCAACATCTTGTTCATCGGCTTCCCATCAACGAAACCTTTCATGTATAAAGCCTTTAAGTGCCGATGCTTGACTGGCTTATCAAATATTGCTTGCTGCATAACCATTAACTTGGCAACCATCTCTTCATACTCTGACTCATCGAAGTCTGAATAAACTTCCTGATCTGCCGGAGCTCTGAATTCTGATGGTAACAGAAAAGCCATTTGGATATTAGCCGATGGTTGCCTCTTATTAGCTATCTGCTTGGTACGCCATACTTGAGTTTTACCGGGTGCCTGAGCCTGTTCTATCTCTCTGTTCCTTAGGCGCTGTACCCTCCTCTTTTGGCTTCTCATCAAATCTCCTGGGCACCACTGTCCTTCCTGCCACGTGTATATTCTTTTAGTGCCTTCCTCTTCATGATCAGCCTAGTTCTATCTAATGACTCTTTTCCCCAACCGATCATGAACACTTTTGTTTTTCAAGCGCCGATCCATGTTGTTATAATGATATGCATCTTGAGCATGGATAGACCGGCGGTTGGTTCAAGATTGCCTATACTCCCGATATTGATTGCTACATTCCGAACAGTCATGTCTGGTAGGCAACTTCAAACCTTCATTCCAGCAATGTCTAAAGAAGGGACAATTCTAATGTAATTTAGCTTGTTCCCTTTCATACATCTCTTCTTCTAATTGATGCTGGTATGTTTGATCCTTTAACCAACGCTGATAATCATTTTCTTTCTGTCGCTGCCATTTATTCAACAGAATCTGAGATGTGACCCGCGGCTTTGACGTCTTTGCTTTCGACGTCTTCCCCTGCTCGTATCGGCTCTTTTGTTTGGCATGGCGTCTTCTAATCTCTCTGTACTCATCAGCCGATATTTGTATTTTGGGATCGACTGTTCTAGCTTCTCTTGATTTGGTCGATGTTAGGTCCTTGGTTTTTCCTTTGAACAGCCCCGCATCAACCATGTTCTGATCTCCTAGGAAAGGATTATCATCGACTTTCATCTTCTAAGGCGTATCGAATTTGAGCCTCCCTTGCTGAATAGCTCTCTGTATATGCTGCCTGAAGATTTTGCATTTATTAGTGGAATGAGAAGTAGCGTTATGGAATTTGCAGAACTTCTTGTTCTTTAACTGATCAGGGGGCAACATGACATGACCATCGGGCAACTTGATCTGCCCCTTCTCAAGCAAGAAATCGAAGAGCTTGTCTGATTTGGTAACATCAAAATCATAACTCTCCTCAACTCCTCTTCCCCAAGGATTTGGCACCATCACTGTCTTCTTGCCCCAATTCCATTCAGCTGTAGCAACCTCTTCTTCTTCATCTTCATAGCCATCATCGACTGAATATGGATCATAAGCTTCGGCCACTGAGGTACTCTTCTGGAATCGGGTGTCTCTGCGTATGCTCTGGAATTGGCTATTAAGTGCTGCCACTCATTGAGCCAATTGACCCAAGTTGTCAAATTCCTGTCCCAGTAGTTTCTCTTTCCACATCGGCAGCATTCCTTAGACGGCTAAAGCAGCTAACTAATCATCAACCAAGCTCAACGAGAAACATAGATTCTTAGTCTCTCGGAATCTCTGAAGAAACTCAGTGCCCGATTCATTAGTCCTCTGTCTCACGGTTGTCAAATCGGTTATTTTTTCTCTCCAGTCCCAGTGTAAAAATATGTATGAAACTTCTTCTCTAGGTCAGCCCAATTGGCAATGGAGTTGACTGGTAGTGATGAGAACCAAGTGAGGGCCGGCCCTAACAGGGACAAGGAGAAGAAATGAACTCAATGGGCATCCTCAACTGATGCTTCGCCCAATTATGTAAGATACCGATGGACATATTCTATTGTGCTTGTACCGTCTTGACTAGTGAACTTGGCGAATTCTGAGAGCCTATAATTTGTAGGGAGGGCGACCAAATCATACCATTCTAGATATGGACATTTGTACGAAAAAGTCATTCCTTTTGGCTTTAGACCGAACTAATTCTTTATCATCTCGGTCACCTTGAGCAGCAACTCGTCAGCTTGCGGATTCAGATTTCTCGGTACTTGCTGACCCATCTGTGAATTGAAATCCTGCGTGCCTTGATATCCTAGATTTGGTATCATGTGGAGGGTGTTATAATCCGTGCCATAATGATAGCCTTGTGGAATCTCAATCTGTTGGGTCATTTGCTAGCTTGTTGCTTGAAGTCTCTGATTATAGACATAAGGATCTATATCTCTACGGATCCTTTGAATTGATGGTGTTATCTTCTAGGCCATACTCTCCTTGAAGGAAAGACTCCTCGGCTGGTCCCGCCATCCCAAAGTTAGCATCAAGGGGTCGGAAATTCAAGCGAAAAGAGGAGCGCGGGGAAAGAAAGCTTACGAAGTCAAAAAACCCTAGTTCCGGGCGCATTGGGGGATGCCCCGGCACCGGATACACGTGGTCAAGGACGATGCCGGCGGAGTCCTTCGAAGGCTCCATCGCCTCCTTGATGCACTGCGCCACCTCAGAGGGAGGAAGCGCTTCATCGACGAGCATAGTCCCTTCAAACGACACTCTAGGCACCATCCAGTGCAGGGGAAGCACGCGCGCCATCAGCGGTGCCACCCTCCTCGCATGGTAGGCGCTAATGATCCCCGACCCCTTCATGCCCTGCTCCTTCAGAGCATGGAGGGCGACGAGAAGATCAGTGATGTGCTTCTTCTCCTTAGCCAGGACGCCCCACTTCCACGACTCTGGGGCCTCTTCGATGAGGTGCCCTAAATACTTCGATAGGGGGGCATTCACATCATCCCTGATGTAAAACCACTGCGAATGCCACCTCTTGTTGGAGGTCGATAGACACATCAATGGGTAGCCACTTGCCCGGGTATGGCGTAGATGAATACTGGCGCATCCCATCGGCACACTCACCTCCTTCCCCCCAATCCGCCTCTTCGACAGGCTGACGGTGAAGAAGTGCTGCCACAAATCGAAGTGGGGATCGATCCCCAGGAAACCTTCACACAGGGCAACAAATGCCGCCATATGTTGGACCCCATTAGGAGTAATATGCTGCAACTCCACCTGGTAGTAATCCAACAACCCCCGAAGAAATCTATGCGCAGGTACGATGAATCCCCGCTCATGGAGGATAGCAAAGGACACGACATACCCTTTGGGCGGCGACGGCTCATCCTCATCACCTGGCAGCAGCCACCCCTCTGCAGCGGCCGATGGGCGGAGGAGGCCACGGCGGACAAGGCCCTCCAAACGCTTCGGGGTAATGCCAGATCTGCCCCACAGCTCCATTGAGGCATCAAAAAAAAGTGGGTGCGAGCTCGACGGCGGCTGCGACGCGAGCATGAGCTTGATGGCGGCTACGACGCGGATGCAAGGCTAACAACGGCAGTAGTACGAACACAGGAGGCTAAGGCGATTGACGGTGGAAGAGTCAGACGTGAAGGCGAGGAGGTGGAATATGGAACCCTGGGGGCGAACCCCATGGTTTTATAGGGGCGACAGATGCGAGAAGAGCAACCATCTGCCTCGGTCTTCGAGCCTACCATGCGCACTGCCACGTCACCTCGCGGGATACGTGCCCACGATCCCTATCCTTTCCCACCAAAACCGCTCTGGATGGTTTGCCTTCCCAAGCGGACCGGACTCCTTTCCCATAGAGGAGATATGGGTTAGAATGCTTCTTCTCTGGCCCACCTGGGCCTGGAACGTCCAGGGATTGGCCCAACAGTCTCGACGACCAACCCAATAGAGGATGGGCCTGTAAGCAACTGGGACCCAGGTACACGAGCATCGGTAGGGCCTCGATCTGAAGTCGAGCCCCAGCCAGGCTGACCCTAGACAAAATCCCCATGAATGGGACACCATGGTTCCCTTAAAGCTTTCTGGTTGATGAAACCAAATCCCATAACCTTACCCACAAAGGATCTGAAATTACCCCCCAGGCGGTCCTATCTGAATCACCCGGGGGCTACACCCAACGGGTGCGCTCGCGCCCACCCTCTGGCGAATCAAAATACCCTCCGAGTGATTCTATCCAAATCACTCGGGGGCTACTATCGGGGACCTAATACTGGGGTACCCAATGAGGTGGGACTAATAACCATCGAACATTGACACTCCCAATCAGACAAGAACGTTACTGCGTCTCTTGTCCGAAACAACGGAAGACTGGTTTCACCTCGCCCGACCAACGAGGGATAGGCTCCGCCTCGCCCGATACCCAAGGGCTAGGCTCCGCCTCATCCGACCCCCAGCGGCTAGGCTCCGCCTTGCCCAACGGCCAAGGGAAGACTCCGCCTCACTCGACGGCCAAGGGCCAGCTCCGTCTCGCTTGGCGGTCGAGGGCAGACTCCACCTTGCCTTACAAGTACACCCTGCTCCTTCATAAGGATAAGCACAGGGTACAACATAACATTCGAGTCAAACGCAGCACCAAGGACCATGCCCTGCGCCGCGGCAGGAAAAGTACCACCAGGGTATGACGGGATGGGCGCTTTAGACCATTCCGGCATTGCAGAGTTCGAACAGTATTGTAGGTGCCGCCTTCAGCCCTCAGACATGGAACCCGACATAGACATACGACAACCACTACGGTCTAGGAAGAGACTCGCGCCCTCTACAATGATGGATGTACTGTCACCATGCCGTGGTCCAAAAGGAGCGGCATCCGCTCCACGACCCCTTGGGCCCACCAGATCGGAGCACTCGCTTTGGCCTCTGGATGCCCTCTCTGATCGGAAGGCCTTGCCCAAAGCACTACTTCCGACTCTAACCCCGCGTCCCTTCGACCGGGGCTCGTAGGAACTAGAAGGTGTGTGGAGAAAGGTAGGGCGAGGCTCACAAGTCAAAACCCCTATACCAGAGACCATACCCTACACGGAGCAGTACTCTATAGCCACCCTAACATTCTACAGTAACATCGACAGTGTTGTAGGTGCCTACCATTATCTGGTACCCCCCGATATGGGCAACAAGGCTTGGTAGATATGGACAACAGGCTCGGTAGCATACGCACCCTTTCCCTCTCACTTGTAAAGCCATCTCTTTCATCTATAAAAGGGGGTGCACTTCCTCCAACAAGGGGGACCGACTCTAGATGGATAAGTTGAATACACACAACACTTCATACACAGCTAAGCTGCGACCAAGCTCTCAGCAACCTTTTCGATCATTCCATCAGAGACTTGGGACTCGTCCCTCTCTTGACTATTTTGTACCCCCTACTACAAACCATTTTCAGTACTAATAACACGAGCAGCAGCAGCAAACTGGACATAGGGACATTCAGCCCGAACTAGTATAAACCTCGTGTCCTTTAGTGCACCATCCGGGCCTAACGCGCAATAATCATAAATTTACTAGCCGGTGTTTGTTCAAAACACTGACATGACTGATGAAGCTTCTCTAGGTTGTACTTGGTGCTAGGCTGCTAGCACATGGCCATGTAATTATCGGTGAAGACTTTCTTGAGGTCATCCTAGGATCGGATGGAGTTCTCCCGTAGGCTGAGGAGCCAGTTATTTGCAGACTAGTTGAGCATGATGGGATGATAGTTCTCCATGACATCTTTGTCTCCCCTCGTGGTTTTCACAGCGATCTCGTATAGAGTTAGCCACTAAGTAGGGTTGGCATTTCCATCATGGGTGTTCACACCAATGACCTTCAAGCCCATAGGCCACTAGACGGCTCGGAGCCTTTCAATGAAGGGGTGAAGTCCTGATGCACCCGTAGGGAGTGGTGCTTGACGAGTAACAAATCCCTCATGTTTGGTGTCGAATTGCCGGCGATGTTCCATCTCTGCTTCGTAGCGTGCAGACCTACTATTTTTTATGTGGCCATGAACATCTACACCGGCATTGATGTGGTCACGAAGGTCATGAGGGAGGGGTTGATTGACCTCCTGGTTGCGGTTGTCACCCCGATGTCCCTAGGGGCATGGCGAGCGTACGTCGTGGCGTGAATTAGCTTCATAGTTGCCTCTGTATCCTCTATAGAGGTAGGGACCTCCATCCAGGGGTCGGGGTTCATCGGCACCGTGATGTTGGCCTCCTCCATCACGACAAGAGCGGTGACTATGAGCTGATGCGGTGGAATAAACAGGACATCATTTCGGAACATGTTGACTTGGACCTGCGCAGCTATGATATGTGCTCGGATCCTCTCGACCTCTGGAGTGTGAGGGAGTTTGTCAAGCTCGTTGAAAGTGACGGCTAGATTGGTGCTCAAAGTCTGGTAGACTAGGTGGTCACCTACCATGTCGAACGCTTCTTCTAGATTACGCTGATGGCGGGGTGGGCCACAACCATCCTCGTCAACCCTTTGGGCTACTTCTGCATCTCAACAGCGTTGGTGATCGGCATTCTTTGCTAGACGAGCTTCGCACTCTTCAATGGTCTCACACTCCTTGGTGACGCTATCATGGCTAACGTGAAGAAACACGCCCCCAAACCCTAGAGGGAAAGCAGGACAGCTCGATACGGTCTTGGTTGAGCCTTCGGAATAACCGTCGAGGCTCTTGTTTAGAACATTGTGGAGAGATTCAGTTAGACGAGCGGAATCATCTGGGAGCTGGCAAATAGCCCCCATGTTGACCACGAGCATAGGCTGATCGAAGTTGGTCGGGTCGATCATATAGAGATCGGTGGCGTTGTCGTGCTCAACATGGTCGACGAAGAGGTGGTGGATGGCATTCTAGTACACAGATCCTGCTCCCTCTAGCCCAAAAGTATAGGGCCTCAACGAGTTCTCCATTGGGACCTCATAGTCACCCAAGTGTAGGTCGGTAGCGGGAAGCAGTCGGCGCCGCGTCGTGCGCCCCTCCGGAGTAGCCATGATCACTAGATCAGAATCTGGCACCTCAAATGGTGTGGCCGAGCAGGTCATTCGATAGCAGCGGCTTGGTGATCTTGGAGCGTAGAAAAATTGTCACTCGCTCTAGATTAGTCTAGGACCGAATCCACGAGGAGCTAGCATTCCGTTATGCGGTCTGTGACCTGATCAATGGATGCGATCAGATCATCATTGCTGATAGATCTCCTAACCTAGCGACGGGGGGGGGGGGCTAGGATTGGAGATGTCGATGCATGCGTTGGCGCGATGGGCGTAGGGTGATCCTGCATCGCCTCCATGATCTCCTCATTGCCATCGAGGCCGATGATCTAGGTCATGGATTCGCCCGTGAAGATCTGGCCCAGCTCGAGGAGGGCCATGGAGCTCAGAAAGGTGTCCATCTGGTTCGCCATGAATTCAGCACATACACCCCCTACCTAGCGCACCATTGTCGACGAAATCTAGTCGACAGTCTACTGAGGGGTATGCCCATGGTAGTAGATGAATTAGTGGAGGTACGCGTGAGGAAACCGGATGGTGACATACAACGCAAGAGACAACGATTAGATAGGTTTAGGTCATCGGCTTGATGTGATACCCTACATCCTATGTCTTTGTAGATTATATTGTGTATGATCTGATCAAAACAACGGGGATCCCTACCCACCTTATATAGCCTGGGGGTAGGGTTACAGATTGGTTGGTTCTATTCTGATCAATTTACAAGATAGAAAGTTACAGATATCATGGTAATCTAGCATATCCGAGCAGATTTCCTAGATCACCGAGGATCCTTACGCAGTCTTGCGAGGCATGTTGACCTACGTCATACTTCATGTGGCATTGTCTTGCAAGCTAGGCCTCGACTGGTGGCGCGACCAATGCATGGTCTTGTGGGCTGGACCTCCCATAGCGGCTTGGCCCATGTACAGCCCTGTGGGTACTGGGGGTTATACCCCCACAAGCACCATACACTTGCATACAAGCATGGTAATTGATGTCATGGATTCTATAACCATAGCTAATGATGAAGGCCAATGCCCATACGATTGCACTCTCTCGTGCCTCAAAAGACCGGTGACATGGTCATCCATAGATGTAACCTACTGAATGGCCATTGGCCCCATTAGTAAATCTTATGTAGAACTGGTGTCCTGCAGTAGTGTGTTGGCCGAGGTTCCTAGTATAGTACTCCACGTCATACCCGAGTCTCTTTGTAGCTTGGTTTAGAATGGTCGACAAGCCCAATGCAGCATAGGTAGTGTCATGGAGCACCACCAGCAAGCGGGCAAAACAAAAAATGAGAGATCGTTATTACAATAACAATACAATAAATAACCATGACTCAAGTATCAGTGACGTCGACTTTACCACATCCATTTGGTTGTAGCTCATCCAATATTCACTTACTTGTGGAACGGGAACATCACCAGCACACAAAGCTTCTATCTTGAAGTGTGAAAAATCAGGCACCTGGTAGCAAATGTGCTGAAGTGCCACCAAATAGTTGTGCACGATAGAGAACAGGGCGCTTCTCCTGCTAGGCATCCGTGACCTCGTCCATTGGACTAATTCCTGATGCCTTGATGGTAGTCTTGAAGGTATGTAGAAGCTTAGTTCACACGTCCAAGTTTGACCATCATCAGCAGATGTCATGTTCTCTATCGGTGGTGATTTCCTTGAGTCGGACCCACTGGCTATGAAAAAGAGCTGCCTTCAACCGACCGTAGTCTTGCTTTATATCTCTATGAAACCATAGTATGTCGCCTCCACGTTGCCGTTTTTGTTGTGAGCATCGAAACAAACACCATTGTTTTGGTATGTGCTCTTTCCATCTTACTTTTTTGTGTAAAATGTAAATCCATTGATCTCATACCCTTGTACTTAAGCAATGTACTCGAAGGTCCCTTGGCTAAGATACCTAGCTGATTATCTAACATTATTCCAATCAAGCGACATCGTAACCAGCTAACAAATTCGTCTTTATGTTTTTTTATCAAGACAAGCCTACGACCTGCTCGAATATAAAGTTTGCAGTGATTGTCTATGCTTGTCAATGTATGGCATCGCATCCTCTGCTTGCTGGAGAATAGTGAACTATGCATGTCTAAAAGAAACGGGGTCGTCTACTATGATAGATTTCTCCCCGATCGTTCCTTTGCCACCTAGTCTTCCCTCGTGATGAGATTCTGGAACATGATCCTATTGATGTCTAGATAATATGTGTAGAACTCAATGACCTCCTCCGTTGACCATCCTTCAACCATGCCCCCTTCTGGCCTGAATCTGTTGCTAACATATCTCCTAACAACTTTCATCAACCTTTCGAAAGCGAACATTTGATGCAGGTACATTGGGCCATGGGCTCTAATTTGGTCAACAAGATGAATGAGCAGATGCACTGAGATATGAAAGTAAGTCGGTGAGAAATACATCTCAAGCCTAATGAGAGATTTGGCTATGTCCCGCTGCAACGGGTCCAGCATGGACACATTAATGACTTTTTGAGATCGCATTGAAGAACAAGCACAACTTTTTTATTGGGGCGCCGACCTTTGGGGGGAGGATACCACGCAGGGCAACAGGGAGCAACTGAGTCATAATGACATGATAGTCATGGGCCTTCATACAGCCATAGTTGAACTTGAGTTCTCTCATGTTCACTAGCCTTTTCGTGTTCACACAGTAGCCTATCAGGACTTTGAGTTCATTGAAGAAATAAATAAGCGCACACTTTTCTTCCTTCTTCAAGGTCCATGACGCAACCAGAAGTTTGAACTGGCCATCCTCTAGCGCCATGGGATGCAGCTCCTTTCTAATTCTCAAGTGTTGCATGTCCAGACGTGTGGCTAATGAATCCTTCAATGTCCCCTCAGTGTCCATCAAGGTGTTAAGCGTGTTACCGCACACATTTTTAGTAATGTGCATGGGATCAAGACAGTGGCGTACACTTAGCACTGGACAATATGGTAGTTTCCAAAAAACTGATTTTTTTTCTTCTAGACGCTCCCATCAAGTGCTGCTACTGCATTGTCCCCCTTCCTAAGGACAACCTCCAGTTTGTTGACTTCTCGAAGTATCGCAGGCCCGTCTTAATATTTTAGAGGTAAGCATTTCTCAATAGTCCCATCAAAATCTTTTTTGTTCCAACGGTAAGGGTGGTCCTTAGGTAGAAACCTACGGTGTCCCTATATCAGTGTTCGCCTAAACGGATTAAACGGTCAGTAAACGGTAAACGGTGGTAAATTGTTTTGTTTAGGGGGTAAACGGAAATTAAACGGTTGATAGTTTAAACGGTAAAAAAAACAGGAAAAACGGCCTAAACGGAACAGAGATAAATAGCATTAAACGGGCTAAACAGCTGTTTAAACGACCATTTAGGCGAACACGAGGTAAATCTAGTTTAGTTTTGTATGGATAAATTTATACACTTAAGTTTATTATATTTATAAATGTGTACACTTGATATGTTACATGCATAAATATATATACATACCAAAATAATTGATTTTTACTCGGATAAATATGTATAAATGCTAGAATACTTGATTTTTTACATGCACATATATAATTATATGTATTTTTTTTAAAGTACAAAACCGTTTAGACCATTTAACTTCGTTTAAACACAATGTAAACAGCCTAAACGCTAAACGAAGGGTGATCGTATAAAGACCGTTTACCGTTTAGGAAAACATTGCCCCATATAAACTATCTTTGAGTTATTTGGTAGATGTACCGCATCGTTATCGTCTAAGCACTCGACACATCCAGTATAGCCTTTTGTCTTCTCTCCGGACAAGCAACCACACCTGGCAGGTCGATGATTGTAGCGATACGTACTGTCTTGATCGTGACATGTTCCTTTTTATACTCGTCCTAAACATCCTCTACACCTTTTTCAAACATCTCCACTAGTTCATCGATCACTAGTTCTAGAAACACATTGATGTCATTCCCAGGTTGTCTTGGCCCTTAGATCAGTAGTGGCATCTGGATGTACGACCACTTCATACAGAGCCAAGGTGGAAGGTTGTATATACAGAACATCACTAGGCAGGTGCTATGATTGCTTCTAACCTGGTCGAAAGGATTCATTACATCTATGCTCAAACCAAACCAAAGGTGCCTTGCCTCTCCATAGATGTTCTTATAGAACATAGTATTGACTGTCCTCTAGTCGTTCCCATCGGCGGAGTGCCTCATCATTACATCTTTCTTACGCTCTTCGCCATGCCAGTGCAACAACTTGACTGACTTTGCACATGCAAACAACCTATGCACCCGGGGAGCTATAGGAAAATATGAAACGACCTTCACGGGACCTCCTCTGGTCTTGGTACCCTCATTTGACAGCCCTTCCTTGTACCGTAGAGCTTTACACTTGGGGCACGCATCTAAGTCTTTGTATTTGTCTTCATGGTACAATATGCAATCATTGCAACACGCGTGGAATTTTTCAACCTCGAGGCTGATGGGGCAGATCATTTGCTTGGCCAGGTATGTCTTTTCTGAAAACTCGTTTTTTTCTAGAGCATTTTCCTTATTATACCTAACAACTGATTGATGCCTTTATCGCTCAATCCGTTTGTGGATTTAAACTCTAATAGCACGATGTCAGCTTCCAATTTGCTCATTGGGCAATTCTTATATAATGGTGTTTTGCCATCTTATCTCATTTTCTCTAGCTTTCTCAACTGTCTTTCACTAAGACATCCAGACTCTACATTACGTAGCAGCTGAGAAATGACATCGTTATCCTCGATGTCATTAACTAGCGTGTTCCTAAATACATCATTAACTGTGACCATAGGTTCCGTGTTGACACCGGGTTTCTCGTCAGCATCGTGGATGACTACGTCAGGCATGGCCACATCAGGCATGGCCACATCATCATTGTTTTTCTACGGAATATTCACACCAATCTCGTCATGCACAGTCCATATCGTATAGTTTGGCATAAACCCCCTGATAATTAAGTGCATTCGTACAGACTCAATTTGAGCCCATTTCCTTTTATTCATGCAATTTTTGCATGGGCATAAGACATGTTTTTCATTCCTAGCATGGGCTTTGGCATTGGTGATAAACTGGCCGACGTCATGTATGTACCGCTTGTCCGTTCGGGACAGATGTGTCCACTCTCGATCTATCTCTGTACAAAAAATATGGAGACAGTAAGTACAGAGAAATTAATAAGAAGTCGAGCTTCATGAACAACAATTGTAGCTCGAAAGTACCATTTATTCTACAATTTATTAATTTAGTCACCCTATTTTTGGAAAACATTATTGTACACTAATTATTGGAAAATTGAAATTGGTAGCCCCGACCATATAAATTAAAAATCATAGCCCCATAAAAACAATTATTGCACAATAATGAAGAACAATTATTCTACTCGATGCCACATAAAAATAGAGACACTAATTTTTAAAAAAGACTAAAATTGGAGACATGACCATGAACAACAATATAGCTCCAAACAATATGTTGGTAGGTGACACATGGATTAATTTGCTCACCAAAATTGTAAAAGAATCTACTCTACTCTTGTTAAGAACTAATTATAGCATCACATACTAACAATGATCTTGACCACCATGTCATTAGCTAGGATTTTAAATGTGTTCAAGGACACTAACCTTTTGGATGATGGATTCACCACAATTTGCTTGGAAGCCTTGCACAAAGTCCAATTGGAAAAGTGTTCTCTAGAATGGAGAAAGAACTGGAATGAGAATCAAGCAAGGTAGCCATCAAAACAACGCTAATTAAGCAACAAAATCAAAAGAGTGGATGCTTGTCACTAACCTTAAAGCAAAAAGATCAAGCTATTCTTCCAAATCCAAGAGCTAGCTTCACGGTGAAGAGCAACCGCAACAATAGAGGGAGCGGCCAAAACGCACGCCTCTGTGCTCGAGATGAAAGAGAGGAGGAAGGTGAGGACGGCGCCAGTTTTTTGTACTGCTATTTTATTACCGTTTGTTCTTGGCTCGAACCGACAATAATAGCACTAAATCACTGTTGGCTCTTGGTTAGAACCAGCGGTGACAAGTGGCTGCCAACTCACTGTTGGTGCAAGCCACAAATCGGTAGTGATGTGGTCCTTCACTGCCGGTTTTAGCCCAGCCCCAATCATTTTTTTCATTTTGAAGCTCAGAACCAACAGTGAAGATACATCACTGCCGGTTCTCATAAATCTAGCAGTGATGAGACCGATAGTGATATCCAAATCTGTAGCAGTGAGTGTGCGATGACCACACCATGGTGCGGTGCCGGTGTTAATGGTGAGGTCACACCATTGGTGCCACCGTATATCCACTCTCGAGCTTCGCCAAGCCATGGATAGGAAGGCACATGATGAGATCCCACATGTTGGATCCTAAAATCCCTCGAAACAAAAATTGATTATACAATGTAAAACTACAACGGATGTTGACTTAGTATAGAAGCAAATCGATGACCTGAAGCATATACCTTGAAATATTATTTTTCTTTTATGAAGACTTGTTCGCCAAATAATAATAAGTTTCTACTACTTTACTATTTGCTTCATTTATCCGGTGCTCTTTGAAAATTGATCACAATTCCCACCTCAACGCATGAAGAGTTAATTTTCTATATCTATACCTAGTACTAAAAAGACAAAATTTCTGTCGTAATTAGATTTTTCGTCCAAACTAAAACACGGCCCCCCATAATACTAAAGAGGACAAATCTTTGATATTGATAAAGTCACCACATGCACTTCGCTGTTGATGGACACGTCGTCTATCACTGAAAAAAGCATCGTTAAATTCTGTAATAAATCCAAGAAAATACGAGCACCCGTATCAAGTCGGGGACTTAAACCCGGGGTGGGCAGCATAAGGAACCCAACCAGCTGAGCTACGCTTAGTTCATAAATGTTAATGTAGTTTTGATAAGAAATAAAATTAATGTTTATTAGAATTTTAATGAGTCGATGATCCAACTAATCAATCTGTGAACTGAAATTTTAAGTACTTCATTGCCTAATGTAATCAAAATAACTCTATCTCTAAGCCGTATGCGTGTACCAATGTAATTCATGATGTGGGATACTATGTGAAAATTGAGAGAGATACCTACTATAATTATGAATGGACAGAGCAATCCTTGACACAGAAACCCATTAATGACTTTGATCAGATAATAGAATTACATTTTTTTATAGGTCCGCAATAAAAATCATGTATCTAAAAATGTAAGTCTACCAACACAATGATAATAAAAATTAAAGTTATAATATATTTACGACTAAATATTTTTATACCTTACCACAGAAGAAAAAATATCTATCAATGTTATATTTTTAATTTGAAATAGACTTAATTTGACATAATCATATTATTGCCAATATTAACTTGTAGTATGGAAGTCATGATTACTTTAAAATAAACTATAGCTTATTAATCTAATGGGAAGTGTAAAAAAATAAATAAAAATGTAACATTATCATTTAACTTTAACATTTGATAGGGTTTGTCTCTCCCGTTATAACGTACGGACATATTTGCTAGTCATATCATAAAATGTATTCCATCCCATCAATGATTGATTTATTCCCATTTATGATTTCACTATTTTTAACTCCATCAATCTCTCTTCCCGTTAATCTATATCTCTTATAAAGCTAATCCCCACTACATGTTCTATCTTAATATACAAGGCATCCACATCATCTTTCACTAATAGTAATATCATCATCTTGCACTAATAGTCATGTCATGCCACTAACTTTCAACCTCTCTTAATGAAAGCTATCCACATCATTTCAAGTTCTATCTCAACATGCAAGACATTCACGTCATCTTCCACTAATAGCAATGTCATGCCACTAACTTCCAACCTTTTAATGTAAGCTATCCACGTCATCCCAAATTCTATCTCAATGTACAAGATATCCACATCATCTTCTAGTAATAGCCATGTCATGCCACTGTCGTCCAACCTTTTAATGCAAGCTATCGACGTTATCTCAAGTTCTATTTCAACATATAAGACATCTGCATCATCTTTCAGTAATAGTCATGTCATGCCACTAACTTCCAACCTCTCCGTGCAAGCTATCTACGTCATCTCAAGTTATATCTCAACATGTAAGACATCCACATCATGTTCCACTGATTATCTCATCATCTTTCACTAATAGACATGTTGTGCCACTAACTTTCAACCTCTTAATGCAAGCTATCTCGGCCCCGTTCGCTTCGTTGAAAAAAACATGCCGAAACACTATTCCGTCTGATTTGTTGTGAGAGAAAAATACTGTTCCGGCTGAAAAAACAAGCTGAAAAGTATGGATTATAAGACAAACGAACAGAACTATCATCTCTACTTAATTTCATTTTTAATTTTTCGCAATCTCCAAATCAATGCGCGGCGGAGTATCTTCTAGAGTATTATAAATTTTCACATTAACATGCAGTATATCATCTAGTTTACATAGTACACATCACAGCTCTATTTCTTTTCGCAACCAACAGTTTTATACTTTTCGTAGCCGATGCTAGGGAAAAAAAGCGCGAGGAAAAGGAAAAGAAGCGCGAGGAAAAGGGGGAAAACACGTCGTGATAGGGGAAAAAAAGGGAAAACTTCCCCGCAATTCAAAGCTCCTCCTTATCCCCTGCCTGATTCCTCGTCCTGGCCCGGGTAAACGAACGCCACGCATTGTTTGGTTACTATACTGGCCTGGGGAGGCCTGGCCAGGCAGATCGCTCAGCCGCAGGCGTAGGAAAATGAATGTCTGAGATCCTTGCCTGGCGCAGGCAACTTTTTCAGGTTACAAAGCAAACACGCCCCTTCCCCTCGCCCGCCCGTCCGCGGGGACACGCCCTTTCCCTTCCCCTCGCCCGCCCGTCCGCGGGGAAAAGCGCGCGGCGCGGCGCGCGTGGGCCGAGCGGACGGCACCGCGCGGGGTCAAACGCAGCAGAATCCTGCCGCTGGGTTCCCCCTCGGCCTCGCCACGGCTCACTCACGCGGTCGTCGTGCGGCCGCGCCCGCGCCCCGGCCCCAGCAGCCGCCCCCGCGCGTTTGAAACCCGGCGGCCCCCGTCCCCTACAGCAGCAGCCAGCACTCCAGCCAGGGAGGGCCGCAGCGAATCCCAGATGCGCGCGCATGAGTAAACTGCATTCAAAACCAGGGAGAAGTCCGATCTCGCGGCTACTCCCCACCGCCGGATGATGGATCCAACGGCCCCCCTCGCTCGCGGCCGCAGCCTCGCGCAACGGAACAAGGGAGGGATCAAAGAGCGTGACCCCGGGGTAGCCGCCCGCTACTAGCCTCCAACCCAACAACCGCCACTGGCGGCAGGGCAGGGCCAGCAGCAGCCGCTGAAACGGTAACGCCACATGGCCCCAGGCGTCAGCGGCTGCGAGTGAACCAAGCGGGCCAGGCTCGCGATTAACGAACGGGCCCCGCGCCAGGCAGCCACGAACAAACGAGGCTTCCCTGAACCTGCCCAGCCCCGGCCACTGACGACTGGGCCCGTTTCGTCGGGGTCAAACGCACACCTACCCCACAGATCAGGGCACGCCAGCCACGGGCCACGAGAAGGGGAGAGGCACCCGCACCTCCACCACCAACAAAAGGCAAGCGGAGGAGAGTGAGCGGAAACAAGAGGGACGCGCGGCGGGCCGGGCGTACGGGCCCACCGGAGGCAGCGGCCGCTATAAAAGGGACCTTGGCGCGCCCCCGTAACCCTCGCCTCGGTCACGACGCGCAGTCGCCCATTCCGCATCTCGCCCTCCCGTCCTCCGATTGGCCGCCGCCCGCCTCCGTCCGCCTCTCCTCGTGAACGAGCCCACCGAGAGCGAGCGAGCGAGCCACCCCGCGACCGTCCCGAGAGCCGCCGCCGTCGTCCCGCCCCGCCCCGACTCCTCCTGACCGCCGGCGTGGGGTGCCCGAGCTCCTCCACCGGCGACGACATCCTCCCCGCCGCGCGCGCCCCCACCGCCTGCTCCGTTTGCGGGGGTAGCCGGGGCTCCGGCCTCGGCGGCTTTCAAAGCCCCCTTCCTCACAACAGGATCCAAAATCCCGTCCTAGAGTTCTTCTACCTCCCCTTCCAGAACTTCCTCTTTTGGCATCCCTGACGATCGATCTCGATCCCCCTTCGATTTCGATCCTCTCTTCTTCTTATTGATTGGTTTTTCTAGCTTCTTTCATATATATCATCATTTTGATTTTGATTCCTTCCTTCTTCCCGGTAGCAAATCCAATCCAACCTTTCGTTCCTCCCTGTTCATCATCCGCACCCAGCTAACGCCACCCAAAACAGCAAATTTACAGCACAGGAAAAACAACCAACCAAATCCCACCCACCGCCCAAAAAAAAAGAAAAGAAAAGAACATCTGTGGAATTCTCCGGTTTTGTCTGACGAGATGCCTGCGCTCGCCGTCGACGCCGCAACACCCGTGGCGCACGCCTTCGCATCCTGCGACGCGGCGGCGCGCTTCCCTGCCCCGCCCGTGGTGGGCCCCGCCGCTGCCACCGCGGCCGACACCGCCCCCTGGTCGGCCGACCTCTCCGCGGCGCTCTACAACGTGGACGGCTGGGGCGCGCCCTACTTCTTCGTCAACGACGACGGCGACGTGGCCGTGCGCCCGCACGGCGCCGCGACGCTCCCTGGCCAGGAGATCGACCTGGCCAAGGTCGTGGCCAAGGCTGCGGGCCCGCGCGCCGGCGGCGGGCTCGCCCTGCCGCTGCCCCTGCTCGTGCGCTTCCCCGACGTCCTGCGCCACCGCGTCGAGACCCTCAACGCCGCCTTCGGCTACGCCGTCCGCTCCACCGGCTACGGCTCCAGGTACCAGGGCGTGTACCCGGTCAAGTGCAACCAGGACAGGTACGTCGTCGAGGACATTGTCGAGTTCGGCGCGCCCTTTGGGTTCGGCCTCGAGGCCGGCTCCAAGCCCGAGCTGCTGCTCGCCATGAGCTGCCTCGCCGCGCGCGGCAACCCGGACGCGCTGCTCATCTGCAACGGCTACAAGGACGACGGCTACGTCTCGCTCGCGCTCATGGCGCGCTCCATGGGCCTCAACACCGTCATCGTGCTCGAGCAGGAGGAGGAGCTCGACATTGTCGTCGACGCCAGCCGCCGCCTCGGCTTGCGCCCCGTCGTCGGCATGCGCGCCAAGCTGCGCACCAAGCACGCCGGCCACTTCGGCTCCACGTCCGGGGAGAAGGGCAAGTTCGGCCTCAACGCCGCGCAGATACTGTCCGTTGTCACCAAGCTCAAGGCCATTGCTATGCTCGACTGCCTCCAGCTGCTGCACTTCCACATTGGCTCCCAGATCCCGACCACCGCCCTGCTCTCCGACGGCGTCGGCGAGGCCGCGCAGATCTACTGCGAGCTCGCCCGCCTCGGCGCCGACATGCGCGTCATCGACGTCGGCGGCGGCCTCGGCATTGACTACGACGGAACCCACTCGGCGCAGACCGACATGTCGGTGGCGTACAGCCTGGAGGAGTACGCGGCGGCCGTGGTGGCCGCCGTCGGCCGCGTCTGTGACCGCAAGGGGGTGCAGCACCCCATCATCTGCAGCGAGAGCGGCCGCGCGCTGGTGTCGCACCACTCGGTCCTGGTGTTCGAGGCCTTCTCGGCTACGGCGCCCGGCCGACTGGACGCGGCCACGGCCTACCTCCTCGACGAGCTCACCGACGATTGCCGCACCGACTACCGCAACGTCATGGCCGCTGCCGTGCGCGGTGACTACGACACCTGCGCCCTGTACGCCGATCAGCTGAAGCGGCGCTCCGCCGAGCAGTTCAAGGAGGGTGTTCTTGGCCTGGAGCACCTCGCCGCGGTGGACGCCTTCTGCGAGCTCGTCGCCCGCGGCATGGGCGCGCCCGAGGCTCCGCGCACCTACCACATCAACCTGTCCGTGTTCACCTCCCTGCCGGACATGTGGGCCATCGGGCAGCAGTTCCCCATCATCCCGATCCAGCGCCTGCAGGAGCGGCCCGCCGTCGACGGCGTTCTCTCGGACCTCACCTGCGACAGCGACGGCAAGGTGAGCGAGTTCATCGGCGGGAGGCACAGCCTGCCGCTGCACGAGCTCCCCACCCACGCCACCCGGGGCTACTACCTGGGCATGTTCCTCGGGGGCGCCTACCAGGAGGCCCTCGGCGGGCTGCACAACCTCTTCGGCGGGCCCAGCGTGGTGCGCGTGTCGCAGTGCGATGGCCCCCACTGCTTCGCGGTGACGCGCGCGGCCGCGGGCCCGTCCTGCGCCGACGTGCTCCGCGCGATGCAGCACGAGCCCGAGGTGATGTACGAGGTGCTGAAACAGAGGACCGACGGTGCCACGGCCGCCGCCCTCGCCAGAGCCTTCGGCGCAATGCCGTACCTGGTGTTCGACCCGGAGGCCGCGGTGTTGTCCAGCGGCGAGAGCAGCGGCATGAGCAGCGACTCGGAAGGGTCGGCCGCCGGCGCCGCCGAGGATGAAGACGATGAGGAGTGGGAGTTCATGCGCGGGCTCACCGTCTGATGGCTGGTGCAGCAGCGCGAGCAGCAGCAGTGCCCCTGTTCCTGTGTCCGTCCTGGTTAAACAAGTCAGTCGCCAGCAAGTTGTCCGTCGCCGGCCGTCGTTGGTAATCTAACCCCACCGCCCGGTGTTGTATCGTGTCATGGTCGTAGTCGTCGGGTGTCTCGTCGTCGCCGGAGTTCATGGCGCCACCTTTTTATTCCGAATGCGTCAGTGTCCACTGTTCGCCTTTTTTTTTTCCTTCTCATCATGGGAATAACATGAAGGAACTAATAGCAAGTTTCTCTGCAACTGTTATCTAGTTTCGTTTTTCAAGAATTCAGCTTTGTCAATGGGATATCCATCATCCATTGTTGCTTTGCTTGTTTCTTTCTGTGATTGTTCCTCTCCTTTTGCTTTGAAAATGCTATCAGCAATCCACTGGAAACCTCGAGCGGTGCTCCCATTTGTCCCGAGAGAACAATAAGGAAAAAAAAAGGTCCTTTCCAAGATTCTGGGCTTTATGGCTGGCCATGAGCAAGACAGAGAAACTCGAAGGCAAGATGAGCACGGCGCCGACGTCTTCGTCCCCGTCCTCGTCGGGACACAGTATCATCGGAGACGTGTACGGTGCACCGGGAAAGGCACAGGCAAGCCCGGCGGGGGGCAGGTGTCACGGCCGAGAGCGCCGGAATCTCTGGATAAACCCCGAGATATTCGGACGTCACGCGGTGGGCCGCGGCGGGATTTCAACGCAGCTCTGGGACGCTACCTGTCGCGCGGCGCCGCGCACGTCAGCGTCATCGACATGGTAGGTGTGTGGGGCTGGCCGGCTGGGCTTGCTTGCTGTGCGTGCCCGAGTAGTCGAGTGCGTCTGCACTGCACATGTGTTGCGAAACGACGAGGACGAACGAAAAGGTCTTCCAGAATTTATGGGCAGTTTTTGGATTTGGTACAGATGCTGTGAGCTCGAGGACGACCGTCGCCCGGGACGGGGTTGGTGAGCGCCGCCCGGGCGTCGGTTATACTATGACTTCCCCGCCGCCGCCGCCCGCCGCCGCGGCGCGTGCGCGGCGCAGCGTTCACGGACTCCGGACACTTGCTGTCGCATGTGCCGCATAAACTGGGAAGAAACTTGCAGTATATACTAAATATAATATGGCATTGTTGTTGCCACCGAATATGGTGAGAACGCAATTGACTAGGTGTTGGAAATTGCTCTGCGCATTCAGATCAGGCGCGCGCTGATATACACAAGGCCAGGGTTCATCCCCTGTCGTGGCCACAAATGTCACTGTCCTGTATGTGCCTGTGCTGTGCGCATCTCTTTTAGCTTTACAAGCCATCTGGTTCGCTTCGCCTACAGATTTGTCCATCTCCTACCATAGATAGGATGAGTAACCACTAACCAGTGTAAAGTACAAGAACATGAAGGGTAAGGTTGTATGGGATATTGTCATCCATGGATTTCTAGTTATGGTTATCCATGTTTTCTTTTTGGTTAGATGGACGGATGGAGTTTTTCTTTGTTTGGTTATTATAGATAGATGAGAATGGATGAGATGAGAATACTTTTTTTTTCTCGATCACGAAAAAGATTTGCGCGTTTTTGTATCGAGAGAAAGCAATGTTTAGTACAATGGGTGGGCTCTAAAGATGATCAACAAAGCATTTGGCCCTCACCACTACCTTGAATCAGCTAGCTGACTACTCGCTGGATTAAGCAACCCAGGCCTTTAGCCCCGGCTTTGACCCAAAGCCCGGCTTGGTGCCTGATCAACGCCAGCAACTCTGGCAATTGCGTAGCTGCTCCTCGAAAAATACTTGACTAATTGTATTTTTATATTATTTAAAAATAACAATTATACACTAATAAATATCCATTAACGCTAATTTTTTCATGATAATTGCTAATTACAAATAAAATATGGAAATCAGCACCACCACTAACCTAATTAGCATGAAAAAAATACATTAATCAACATATTAGCACATCAAAATTAATCTTGCCATCATAATTACTAAGCAATAATATAACACACTAATAATTCTTTTTTTTTTTGGTAATGATAAAGATTATAAAATATGGATGAGCTATTGAGCTCGCTAGATAATTTTTTGGTGGCAGGGATATCTAACACCTTGGAAAATATTCCCATCCAGGATATCCATATCCAACTCACCCACGAATCAAACACCGCGCCATCTCTCATCCCTCAGCTTCCTACTGGCCACAAGTGAGAGATTCTCTGATTTCTTGAATACCAGAGCATCTTGCATGCTCTAGCCTCCAGCTCCACTGAAACTCTGAAAGTTCTAAAACTTGAGAGCGGCAGGAATCTCAAGGGCACCTGCTGGTGATCTAGGCCGTTGGTTCCACGATCAGGTCGGATGCAGCCGCTGGGGCGGGAGCATGTGGTGTGTTCCCATCCAGGCCGAGAAGGATCACTCGCTCAGATCTACTAGCTCCAAGAAGATGGTTGACAGGCAGATGCAGCCATTGAGCCATGCAGGTGCAGGGTTGGGTATTGACTATTGAGGACGATGGATTAAGGATCATGGATGGATGGATAGGGGCTAGGCTAGGGGCCAGGTGACCTCTCGGCTCTTCCGGCCTTTCGGCGTCCATCTGCATCTTCCCTCCCTCTTTCCCTCCTTTCCTCCATGATTCCACGGGCCATTTGTTGCGTGCGCTGTGACCTGTGAGATTCCAGATCCAACACCTGCCGACCCCTGTCGTGATCCTGTCCAGGGCTCCATACAAAGGCACAAAACATGTCAAGCTCCCAGCCAGGAACTGAGGAACCCAGCCCCCTCCAAAGCTGCTGCTGGCTGCGTCGTGTGGGAGCTGAGCTAGTGGCTGGGTGCCCAACCACACTAGGCAGGCAGATGTTGTGCCTTTGGGCATCTATCTGGGGTAAAGCTAAAGCCTGCGTGACTCCTGAATGACTTGGGGGATGGCTGACCATCTCAACTCTCAAGAAGGAGATTACGAGAATCTTCTTTGCTCTTGTCGACACTTATACTGGTGTCCATCGCCTGTTCGATCGCCGGCTCATCGTGTCGCTGTAATGCTTCCGCTGTTGGGGGCCATGGCCATTATTCGGTTCCGTTCATCGCGGATCGGATCGTCTGTCGAGCACTATCAGTTTGGTTCATATGGAATGCGCCGTTGACGCTGATCGAATAAGTTTACGCGTGATTCTGAATGCTGTCTCGTCTAATTCAGCGGTTACTGCAAAGGTAGTACTAGTAGCTGCCAAGATGAAGGTCGGTAGAATAAAATGAAACGTGAAGGATTACTGAGTCTGGTAGATCTCCAATCCAATAGAAGAAAAGGATCAGAAAGAGGCACCGATGACACCTGGTTAAAGTGCACGCACTGGAGGATCAGTTCAGAGGGACACAGTTGTTCACTTTGAATTTTGCAATGATTCTAAGCAGAAATTCGTATCCCTCGTCCTCAAAAGAGTGCACTTTTAGATACAGTGTTCAATCAAACTATCTTCAGTGTTCAATCAAACCATCTTCATTCTGATCTATTTTTTACAAAAATTTCTCTTTTTAAAAAAAATACTAATAGTTATGATATAAAAAATATCATTATCATGAAATATCTTTTTATAATGAGCCTGATCTGCATCTGCCTTTGTTGTAGAAGCGCTGAGGCTGCTGCTGCCACAAGGACTCAACAACTACAGCAACTAAGAAATTTAACAGCCACAGCTAGAACAAGCACAGCCGCGCAGAGCGAGTATATCTATTTGTAATCATAATTGTTGATACTATTTTTGAATCTAGTCAAATTTATAATACTTTGACTTTTGAGTGGATCTAAATATGCACTCTTTTAGATTGGAGGGAAGAATACGTAAGTACTTAACCTATCATATTCTTCTCACTTTGTTTAGCAAAATTAGTAGCACAGCATCATATACGGGAACCTATACCTTGCATGTTTAGCTTAGGTGAACAATCTTGTGCTTCTTTCCTTTCAGAAAGAGGAACTCTACATCTACATGCAGTTGTTGCGTCAGACACCTGAATTCTTGCAACGTTTCCGTGACGGCCAAGTCCGGTTCCGTACAATTGCACAAGGAACCGGTCGTGTCGCACTCATGCGTGAGACCTGCCGAGTAGTTGCAAATTGTAGTACTGCACGTCTGCACTGCTGAGTGCTGAGGGTGCATAGCCAGAGATGTCCTCTATCCACTTTGAGTTTGAGAGGATGGAAAAGTTCTTTAGTTAACAATTTGATGATGTGAAGAGCTCATGCTGCGTGTTCATGAAAAAGGAAAACTAGGATCAGATAAAAAGAAAAACTGAACTTCAACAAGAATGGAGCTCCCTGGTCGAAGCCTAGGATTCAAGGAAAGAGTCAAAGGGAAATGGTGTGTTCATTCATGTGAATGCCATAGACTGAGATTGGTCAGGCCCTACCTTTTCAAGTCATGTTCAGGTTGATCTGCATACCAAATTGCATGTACAGAGTATTCTTTCAAAGATAAAAGCAAAGTTCTACAGTACAGAGTAGCCATTGCAGATGCTTTCTTATCGGATCAGTTTATGGATTGTTCAGACAGGGACAACCACTCTGCCACTGCATCACTGCATGGCAATGAGTGTGGAACATGCACATCTCTGGGATCCGCATACGAAATTCAGAACTGCAAATGCTGCAGCAAACCAGCTACCAGCCAGTGTCGTCTCAGCTTTCATCTCCTCGGCAGGGAAATCAAAATTTGCTTTCTTTTGTCTGAATCCAAGCTTTCAAGCTTCATTATCCGGTTGCTGAAAAAAGCTCAGCATCCGGTCCAACTTGACGAACGGAGATGACACAAACCCAACCTGGACTACCAAGATCAGTACGTTTCCGGACAGAGGACATGCATGGCGAAATGGTTGGTAAGCAGTTTTTTCTGATGAGACTTCAGAGTTCAGAAACGTTTGGTGGTGGTACTGTAAAACGCCGCAGGCATGTCTGAACCTGGACACACTGCTACGTCTGCGTGCCTCCACCAGTCACTGGCATACGAGATCAGCAGTAGTTGTTGAGACGCCGGAGACCGGAGACTTTTGAGCAGAACACGTCTGAGACAGCAGTGAATTTTCAGTCCCTGAGACGCTCGTATGCGACATTGCAGCAAACAGACTGTTGAGGTTGCATTTGACCGTTTCTGATTGGCCGGCTTCCTAAACTGGGACCTTTCCTACGATAGTTCTACTTCTACACGAGTCCAGAGAAGTGGTTGGGCCAGTGAAGCTTCGCAGGTTGTACTACATCTCGTAGGCTTTGACTACCACGTGTGTGTTTGTTACTAGGGAGTAGATGGTTTGGTTTGGCAGCAATGGTGAGTTCAGGATAGTGACATCTGCTGCTGAAGGGGACTGGTGAGTCTATCTGACTGTAAGCAAGCCATATAGTTCGATACTGAAGTTACAAATTTTCAAAATAGAAATCTGGCATGTCTAGAAGAAGAGACATTTATAAAAACATGTATGCATCCTGTTGTGCTGCTATAATTTAATAAAATGTGGTCATGTGAATGTTTCCTTGGGGAAAAAACTACAAGCAGGTACTACTCTATAATGCATTACCATGTCGTCAACAACAGCAACACGACGCTTTGAATGAAAAATACTCCATAGTACAGTATATATGCTTTCTAGGAGTAGGTAAGATAACCATCGTTGGTCAGAACAAGAGACAGCAGCTGGATCTTTCAGAACTTCCCTGTCTTTGTCGCACACTCGTGCCTACCAACTGCTGAAGGTTTCTGCTGCCGGAATTTCATTTATCCGTGGGACTCTTTTTTCGAAAGGCGGCAAAGGTTTTTGCCGGATTTTTATTAGACGGGGAAGAAGAAAAAACGAAATTATAGAATTACAAGAACGGGCCTATGCTCGCCACTACTTAGACCCGCAGGCCAGCCACCCTACTCTGTACACTACCCGATCTGAAGGTAAATAAAAACACACGACACCAGGGGGGGAATAAAAGAAAATAGAGCTTTTTACCTGTATGGTCCTGGAAAAAATGACTCTTTCTTATATGACCTTTTTTTTTTAACTTACCTCTATGGCCCTGAAACGAACTTTCATTTCTTCTATGGCCTTCTGTCAAGTCTGTTAGGGTACTCTGTTAGTTTGACCCTTGGTTGATACGCGAAAAGACAACACTACCCTTTTGTGTTTCGGGCAATACCGCTGCTCCCCATCCAGATCGACCGAGCGCCGCACGAGACCGAGTGGTCACATATCGCAAAAAAGAAAAAAAAGACCGACGACGATGGGGAAGGGCGCCGACAACGCCTTAGCCGGCTAGGGGCCGACGCTGCCAGGATTTCTGGCTCTAGATCCGTCGGATCCACCTCCTCCCGGCCCCACTCCCTTCGTATCCCACCGTGGTGGAGGCGCTGTCACCCGTCTCGTGCAACGCGCACGCCCAGTGCTAGTCCGCGCGCGGCTTCTCCAGCCAGCCCCTCCCGAAGCCAGGCAGGGGAGGCCCAGGCGGCCCCTCCCGTGGCCGCGGCCAGCCTGGTGTGGCATGCCCCTCCCACGGGTAGTGCAAGGCTTCTCCGCCCGACCCCTCCCCAAGTCGAGCAGAGTAGGCCGTAGATGTGGATGACGAGCAGGTGGAGCCCGAGCAGGGCGCCGCCACCTAGGATCCCATCGAGCAAGATGTTGGGTCTGATCAGGAAGATTGGCTTCATGGGTTAGTCCACAATTTTCTGTGCTCGTAGAAGTAGTTAGATAGTTATAGATTTATCTAGTTTTGAAACTCTACTTTGATTTTGAATAACAGCAAGGATCCGAACACCACTTTCAAGCTGAAAATTAAATTATTGGGCAACCGTAAGAAGTGTAGACAAGATGTGAAATATTTTAGCTTTGACATGGTTGTTGATTCAGACACAGCAAATTATAAGGATCTTGTTGAATCAGTGGTAGAGAAGTACCCGCCTGGTTATTTGGAAGTAGCTCATATTCAGTATTATGATGAAGGTCTAAAATCTTTCCCAGAAGTAAAAACCTACCAAGAGTTGATGTCTATATTTGATAAACATTTGAAGAGAAAGGTTGTCATCATGTTTGTTGTATATCGAGGTCATTCTGATCTATATGAGCCTGTCACAGGGTGGGATTTTAGTGTGGGTACCCAACCTAAGGACAACATAGACAACGATGATGCTGATGAGGATGATTACCTTAGGAATCCTGAACCACAGAATGAACATGTAGGTGTTGATGAGGAAGCTATATACTGTGATATTGTAGCACCCAACGCTCTATAGGTGGTTCATAGCCCTATTCAAAAAGACCCATCCTATGTTGTTGATGATAATGAGGATGATAGTGAAGGTGGAGATGAGTCACAAGATGAGGAAGAGATGACATATAGAGCTTTGTCTTTGTCCTTACGTTAATTGAGATTGCATATTATTTAGAGCTTTATTATTTATCTTTCTAACTAATTGTTTCTCATCTTATAGGTGAAAAGGAACCCTAATCAGGCTTGCTCTAGTAGGAGGAGAAAAAAAGAGAGTGAAGAATGCGACCAAATTTTGGATATGTGAACAAATTGAAAGAAGAGGGCAAGGAACACCAAATCAGCCCAAAGTTCCATTGTGCCTTTAGAGGAAGATGCGCCAGCGGCATTCATGTCTTTTACTCTAAGGTTTAGTATTTCTTCCTTTCTCACATGGTTATTTCGCAGTTTTGATGGATTCTAAGTACCAACTAATTTGTCACCGTAATCAAAACTTGGAAACAACATCTTCAAAAAAGAGGAAAAGTGATGATTGTACACCTGAAGTCTCTAAAAGGTAATTTTATATATTGCTGAATCTCTCTATATCATCACATCTTACTTTGAAAACTTTATTATTTGACTACCATGACAGCCATAGCTTGGAGGTTTCAAGTAAGAAAAGGAAAACAGCACTAACTCCAACTCTGGACGTTCAAAATTGTACGTTTTCTAATTCTGAATTTCAGTTACATGAATCCAATTTTTTTCCTCATATCTAAACCATTGTCAATGTATAACATTTGTAGGTCAAGAAGTGGGTCAAATCAGCCCGAATCACTTTCTACTGCTTCACGTGATGATCGACATGCTCAAGTTAAAAGGAAGCAGACACCCATCAAGAAGAAGCTAGGCCTTCCAAAGAAAAAAGTCGTAGACATTTCGAAGGTGCCACTTGATAGCCCATCGAAGGGGACAAGAAGCAAGGCAGTACTTCCTAGCAACCCTGCCATGAGCACGCGAAGTAAAAGAAGACTCATTCTTTGATTTGTGATATGCCTATTGAATTTGCTAGTTGTATGTGAGACCAATGTATGTTTGAATTCGTACTCTTGTGTGACCTTATTTATGTGAGACCTTATTTATGTGTGACTGAAACTATGATGAATTTATATGTGACCTTATTTATGTAAGACTTGGTTAATTGCAATGTATGTGTAAAAAAATTTAGAGCACATAATGTACTGTTATGTGTCCTATTTGCTTGATATTACTTCAAATATGTACAATGTGTATTACATACTCTAAATATGCCCTACTGTTATGTGTAAATTTATTTGCTTAATATTACTCCAAATATATAACAATCAAACAAAACTCTACAATTTATTTTTTTTTACACCAGGAGCAAAATGATCTTTTTACCTTGACTTAACACCGTCAAGCGATAAAAACGGACGGAAGACCATAGAAGGAATGAAAGTTTGTTTTAGGGCCATACAAGTAAGTTAAAAAAAGACCATATAAGAAAGAACCATTTTTTTAGGGTCATACACAAGAAACGAAATAAGAAGAACAAGAAAAAAAAGATAAGGTCTACTCTGCTGTGATTGATTGGTTTGCCCATGGGACTCAGAGAAGGCGAGGATAAGGAAAGAGTGGAAAGTGCGAACTCACAGTCTCACATGAACATCCACTGACCAGAGAGATGCTGTGATGAGGCGAAAATGAACTCGACTCTGACGTGTTCAAATGAACAGGGAGTCGAATGCTGTCTTGCGCTTGACCGATGACACTGACTGTTTTATCTGCCTTTGCAGCATGTTTGAAAATCACACTTGACTGCGAGCTTATCAATTATATGTCTCTCTTTCTTTTTTTTGAATGTCCTCTCTTTCTTTTTTGACAAAAAAGAGCACTCCATTTGAGGCAGGCCAGGCCACAGAAAACATTGCGGCAGAGATTGTGGATCATTTTTTTTTTTCATCCTGAAAAAAAGAAACACCAAATGGATTCCGTCGGAGTTTCGCGGCCACTTGAGAGTGCAAGTTGGAGTGGTTGCTAACAGGGGAAGAAGAAAAGCATATGGATCATGGATGTGTCATTGTCAGTCACGGTGGAGAATTGTGTGCCGCTATTTTCGACGTCGCAACGCAGCCCAAGCAAGACCTCGCTCGTTCGTTTCATCTGACGACGAGATCATATTGTTATTGTTTATAACAATGTAAACATATATACATTGCTAGTGTTATATATATAAACTGTTGAAGCGTTCTATACCTACCACTGCTGCTTGTGCTTCCCCTGTTGAAGACTGAAACGGGAGAGCGACGATAATGTAATCTTGCCATCAGCTATATTACTCTCGTTCTTGTGCTGATGCAGTGCTTTTCTGTAGGAATTATGTTGCTCAGATCTTGGTTGACCCTTGCACTCTTCTTCCATCTAAAATGTACTCCCTCCGTTCCCAAAAGACTATTGTTTTAGCTTTGAATCTGGACGAGTACTTGTAAGTTCGAAGCTAAAACAACGGTCTTTTTTTTTTTGGTACGGATGGAGTAGTAGTATTTCTAGCTATGTACGTATTTGGACAAGCGCTTGTCTAGATACAAAGCTCTAAATGATTTTATTTTAGAACGGGACTGAGTATATTCTCTAATCTGCTAGACTGGTACCTAGGACTGGAAACCAACCGAGTCCAATGCAAGTGGGTGAAAAAAGAATAGTTTGACTCGTGGTTGCAGCGGGGATTTTCTGGTGACTGATCACTCGCATTCGGGCTGGGGATGACGTGTGCATGTAGGTTGTAGGATATACGTACCCATCGTATATTATATATAAGATTATATATAAGCGTATGGTAATTTATTAATACGCCACTGTACTGGTACTACCACCGTTCCAAGATAAGTGTTGTTTTAGATTTGTCCTAAGTCAAACTATTTCAAATTTAACTAAACTTATACAAAAAAGTACTAGTCTTTATGATACCAAAGAAGTACTATTAGATATATTATGGAATATATTTTCGTATTCTACATATTCGGTGTCATAAATATTAACGTTCTTTCCTATAAATTTCGTTAAACTTGAAATTGTTTTACTGAGGACAAATCTAAAACACCACTTATTTTACGACGGATGGAGTATTATGCATGACGGAACATTTGCTAAAGGGCGTGGCTAGCGCCCGCACGTGCGGGCTCTAGCCCCACGTCCAGAGCCCGTACCGCTGCCCCTCTATCCGCGTCTCACACCTGCCCACCCACGTCTTGCCTGCTGCACCCGCCCGTAAAGCACGTGGGGCCCACCCCCGCCAGTAGGGGTTGCCCCTGCCTACGCTTACTTCCCGCGCCTAACACTGAGGCAAGACATCAGAAAGGCGAGGAGGGAGATACAACATCCGATCTAGTTTTGAAACATCCAGATGCAACAATTGCAAGATACATCTGAAAACAAATAAAATATTTAAAACATGCGTCTGAAACACTTGCAAAAACACCTAAAAACACTTGAAACCATTGTAAATATATGCAACATCCCAGATAAAACACTTGCATCATATATGTGAAAATATATGCAACATCCATATAAACACACTTGCAACATACGTTAGGAAAAAACAGGTGAAACATTGAGAACATGAGCTTGCAACATACGTGTACAACCATTGCAACATATGCAACATCCTAATCTACTTTTGCAACATCCGTATGAAACAATTGCAACATATATATGAAACACCTAAAACACTTAAAACATTCGTTTGCAACATGGGGGAGGCCGGGGGGAGGGGGTCGATTCCAGTCGTCGGGGTCGGAGCTGGCGGTGAGCGGCGGTGCACGAGCACCACCAGCACCTAGGACTAGCGGCGTGCACGAGCACCACCAGCAGCTAGCGCAACCAACACAGGGCTTGGCTCGGTCGGGCGGGTGGCGCACGTGACGGGTAGAGTGAGCACCACTAGTAATAGGGCCAGCGACGAGAGGGTGCGGGAGGCGCTTGCGATGGGAGAGGGGAGCGGGCAGCACGAGCGACGGTAGGGGTGAAAGGTTCTTGTTTGGTTTTGGTAATTGAGTGACAACCTTAGGTGGACTAATATGTGTTTGAGTGAGATATACAGGTGATTAGTCCACAGGTACATGTGTGTGAGCAACATATGCCATGACCGTAAATATGGCTCGAAGATGTTGCAAAGCTCACACATGTGATGATGAAGGAGCTCATTACACATGAGACATGGCATTGAGTCATGTGATCAAGGTGGAGAAGATTGAGACATGACTTGGCTCGACGGACCGGTTGCAAGTGTGAAGGGCAAGTTGAGTGATGACTTGGCGCCGATGAACCGAAGCAACAGTGAAGAGCAGGTGAAGTCAAGATCGATGAACCAATATGGTCATGTGGTGATATGGAGTGGATCATATCATTGTTGATCGTATTGGTGCATGTGTTGCATCGACATGGGAGGAGATGGAATAGAATGCGTATGACAAATGTATAACCTAGGGTATTTCATTTCATCGGTCATATATGTGTAGAGAAGTTGATGACCCGGTTTAGAATAGATGGCCGTACTACCAAGAGGGGCAAAATTATTTGCATATCGGTCATCTAGTGCCACTCAAGTGATCTAACTTTGCATTGTTGGTAGGATCAAGTGGCATGACAAGTTGAGTGGCTAACTCCTTAAAAATGATTGTAAAAATGCTAACACACATACACATGGTGGTGTACACTTGGTGGTGTTGGCACTTTTGCAAAGGAGAAGAAGTTGGAGTTGAAACGGATCAACTCGACGAAGAAACGAAGGCGAGAAGGTGTCACTGTGAGTGACCGAACGCTAGCTTTGGCAGGACCGGTGCGTCCGGTCAGTGGCAGCAGTTGGCCGCGGTCTCGGTCAAGTGACCGGATGCTGCACAGTAAAAGTGACCAGACGTGCAGGGCCTACGTCCGATCATAGGTGACATACGCTGACGTAGGCGATGTTGCGCACGCCGTGAGGACCTGACGCTGGCGTGCGTCCGGTAATGCACCCTCGGACGCGTCAGGTTGCTGTTTTGCCGCTCGAAGAGCACTCTGGAAATGACCTGACGCTGGGAGTCCGAGTTGATCGATGCGTCCGATCATCTATTCGCAGCGGGCGCGGTTACGTTGACCTGACGTGGAGCTGGCACGTTCGATCTCTGATCGGTGCGTCTAGTCCTTCATCAACACGCACGGGGAGGCTCTCGACCATTGGAGATTGGGTGGCCATGGTTTAAACATAGTGACACGTGGCATGTATCTAAGGACTAGACGCAGGGACTGAGCGTCAGGTCAATTTGACCTGCGCGTCCGGTTAGTTCACAGAATGCCAAGTGAAGGGGTAACGGCTCTATTTGTTCGTGGGGTTATAAATAGGAGCCTTGGCCAGCCTTGGGCCGATAGCTAAGCACCCTTGAGCCTTGGTGGTTTGTGTAGGTGTGCTTGAGAGCCCTCTAACTCACTTGTGATTGATAGTGTTTATCCGATTGAGTGAGTGAGTAATTTTAGTGCGGTTGCATCTAGTGGTACTTGGTGATCGTGTTGCAAGCCAGTTATGCTTGTTACTGTTGGAGGTTGCCATCTCCTAGACGGCTTGGTGGCTTGTGACTCCATTGAAGCACGCGAGAAGATTGTGCGGTGCTCCGGAGGAGGATTTATGAGGGGGATTGTGCTCACCCGCGGGGATCGCGAAGAGCAACTCTAGTAGAGTGCGTCATTGATCCACCCTCACTTTTGGGGTAGGTTCTTGCGGTGCCCGACGTGCGGGCTTGGCGGGTGATGCCAATTAGCCGCCGAACCACCAAGTGAGCGGTCGACACAATGGGGACGTAGCTTGGTGGCAACCAAGTGAAACTCAGAAGAAAATCACAGTGTCAACATTGTCTTCATCATCTTCTTGGTGGTTTGCATTCCGTAAAACACAAGCTTGTATTACTTTCATATACATTGTGCTTGTATAGTTGCTTTTGTGACTAGTTTAGCTTTAGTAGCTTGCTAGTTGTCTTCTTACTTATGTAGCATAGAAGTAACTCTCTTGAGTGGCTAATTTAATTTTAGTAACCTTGTTAGTCACATTGTTTAGTTTGTGTAGCTAAATAATTTGCGCTCTATAATTTGGATTGTGCAGCCTTGTTATTGAGCATGGCTAGTAAGCTTAGGTGGCTTTATACTTTTACTTACTAGATTGTGTAGAAGTTCCCTCGGTTGTGTGAAGTACTAGTTGTATAGGTTTATGTGACCTTGCAAGCTGGATTGGTTAGATGAGCTCTAGCTAGTCCGACACTTTACTTACTTGTTTAGGATCTTATCAAGGTGTTTGATAACTTAGATAAATGGGTGTAGTCTTGGCTAGACCGATAGTTTTAATTCCGCACTTGTATGGGCTAGCCAGCACAATTAAATTTTAGAAAGGACTATTCATCCCCCTCTAGTCCGACATCTCGACTCTACAAGGGGCTAAAGGTGCGCGCAACTGAGGGTGAGGAGCGCACGGCGCGGAATGGGCGTGCGGCAGCAGCGTAGCGGAGTAGCAGCCACGATGGACAGACGACATGGTGGAGGCAGTCGTTGCACAACAGTGGTGGAAGCAGCGGATACGTTCCGAACACTTTGGACTACACAGGAGTTTGGGAGGCTGCCTGGGCCGGTCCACAGGCCCATTAAGCAAGCGCCCGGGCGGCCGGACGCTCGGATGTAAGCATTTCCGTTTGTGAAATAATGTTCATTTATTTATGAGGTCACGTAGGTAGGAGTGAGCGAAGAGCGGGAGAGGCGGCTAAAGAAGCCCAAGGGAGGCTCAGATGGACTGACTATTGAGCCCCAGCAACGGCAGCAGCGGGCCAGCTTGAGTCGATACAGGCCCCGTTCGACTTACCTTATATCCGGCTTGTTCGACTTCTTTTTTCAGAGTTTCAGCAAGTCGAACGGAGCCACAGAATGGGCTGAGCGGGCTCACAGGCCGCCCTTCCTGGATTCCGCCTTTTTATTTGCTTCTTTCGAAGAAACTGGAGAAATAATTTACTCTTCATTTTATATTACAGAGATAATTTTCAGCTTCATCCTTTTCAAGTCGAGGAATCAATTCAAATTAGACTTTTGTTATTTATCTGTCGGTAGATTTTTTGATACTAAATCTGTAAGATTTCATAGAACATTATTTATATGCCATGTGAACATCACAAAATACATCATAGAACATTATATGTATACTATATGAACATCACATATATATTACGTGCTATTTTATCTGTTGATATATTTTTTTGGCACTAACTCCGTCAAATTTCATAGAACATCTCTTGTATACCATGTGAACATCACAAAATACATAATAAAATATCACATGAACTATAAAATCTAACAGATTTGACCACACAGAATCTGTCGATAGATAAGTAGACACTTCCTTCAAATCATCACGAGGAGTGGCATGTGCTGCCGAAGCACAAATAATTTGAAGGCATGGTAACCTATTTCTTGGAAAGACAAATGGAAACCATTAATTTTAGTGGCACCTTCATCGATGTCTTGTTTCGAATAATGCTACAGCTCAGCAGCTAATGATGCTTCAACAGAAGATAAGGAAGATGCAGAGATTGATCAGAAGAAGAATGGTGCAGGAGACAGGGGACATACAGTTGAGGCCTGCAAACAAATGCTGCGCCGGACGGACGTTGCCCGCAGCAGGCCTGCACCAATGGCCTGCTGGGCTGCCAGGTGATGTTGGCTTTCCAGGGGAGGAAGTGATACGCGGCCCACCTGCTCTGTTGGGCCAGGCCGGGCTTTGTGGGGGCTGAAGACATGAATCAGCCTGTCTCGTCACAATTGCTAAGGGCGTCCTCAACGAGCATTTGCAAATCGCCTTCCGATTGGAAATAAAAAAAAGGGAAAAAAGGGTCCAGCCGGAGAGCATTATGGGAGTGGGCTGTGCTGTCAGAGATGGGTGAGTGCACGGGGGAATATGCTAGCTAGCAGATGAGTTCGTCGCTGGTGATACTGGCGAGTTGAGTCTTATTGGGACGTCCTGAGGTAGCTGTCCTGAAGAGACTTATCTCATACTACGTACATAATAACTGATATATGGTAGGCGGAGCAAAATAAAAGATCAAATTAAATGGTGATAATTTATCCATAGAGGTAAAGTGGTTAGCATGCTTGCCCCGATGGGTTCGGCTTCGCCAAACCCGACAGTGTATAGGTATTGCTCTGGAGCTTAACGTGTCTTGGTGTTACGTGTGTTTTGCATGTGGTTTATACGTTGGGAGTGTTTGTTTTGTAACCGAACTCTACTCTTTTTATTGAAATATGGGCTAATACCTTGTTCTAAAAATAAGATGAAGTGGTTAGTAGAATGAGCATTTGCAAGAGAATCACAATTGAAAGAAGCTTATGTGATGATTTCTTGACCGTAGTCTTTTGGAGATTTCTCTTGGTGATTCTTTAGCAATAGTGCTCATCCTTGTCATCGTCATTCTTGGGGTCAGACGTCAGAGCTTTCCACTGGCTTTGTGTTATCCTTCTTGAACCCATGGCTTCTTTGGGGGTTTTTCTCGAAATCCTTGTTCTTGTTAGAGCCGATTCCCTTCTTGGTTCCAAGACTCACCAATGGGTTTAATTTATTTTTGTCTGCTTCGTCTCCACTCCTTTATGCAACCACAGCCAGTATTCCTTCATTCTCACTGGACTTTCCCTCCGATGTTACCATTGCTGACCCAAGGAGAAGTTCAATGATCGTTGTTGTTGAGCTCTGTTATAGATCATTTTTATTGTAAAGTTTAATGGTATGTAAGAAAGCATTGTTGCTGATATGAACCACTTTTATCGGTATAGATATCTTAGGCATACATATCACAAGTAATTTGTTTTATTCGTAAAACCGGATGTGACAGCCTCTTTTTCTCCACGTGGCACTTAGGGCTTGTTTGGATGGGTACCTGAAAACGACACCTGGGCCAGGCAGCTTCCCCAGGCCGTCGATTTCTGACGCCTGGGGCTGGATCGACCTGCCTAGGCGGGGCTCCCCAGGCGAGGCCGCGATCCAAACATGCCCTTAATGCTAGCCTAGAGCTAACTATTGGTGACGCTCTCAGATCAAAGGAATCAACAGTGATTCAATGGCTGCAAATTTTGGATGACGCGGGATCAATTTGAACATCACTCACCGGAGTACGGCATTTTTCTGCACTGTCACTTAACCACCTTCTGAACCAAATTGATTCCGTTAACTGAGCAACATACGCTACATTAGCAAAGTGTCAACGCACACATAAAAAAAATGAGCGAGCTCACTTTTGACCTTCGTCGATCCTAGGAAGAAATGATTGACAGACCAATTTTTTTTTTCAAAATTATCTTGCTCTAACCTTAGTTTGTCGCTGACCCATGATGGAATCATGGAAGCAATTTTTTTTGTTATTAGCCGTTAGCTTATCAGCCAGGTATGTTTCTACATTAAATAAATTATCGATATGGTTGCACACAAATACGTAAAATATACGCGTAAATAAATAGGAGTAAATTCAGGGTTTGACACGAAAGGCTATGTATCATGTGTGCACGTCTGGTCTGTTGGCCAGACTGCATTGTTTTTCATTCCCTTGGACGGCATCAACCACCATGCATGTAGTTTGACAACAGAGACATGCATGTTTCCCTATTAGCTTGCTTTCTGCATTGGCGATCATGCTTAATTATTATTATTATTATTTACTCAACCAGAGCTGAATCTTCAGCAAGTACACAGATGATGTTTGCCGGCAAAGAGGCCAAAACATGGTCCTCATCCGGATCACACACACTGCCTAGCGCAGCAAGCTCATGGGCTACTTTGTTACAAGAACGCGGGCAATGTTGAACATGCCAGGAAATGAAATTGAAATCTAACAAGCTACGAAGTTCAGCAACCAAATTGGTTACAGCGCTGAGCGCTGAGATCAAAAGCATCAGAGTAGACTGCTTGCACAACCTCGACTGCATTCGTCTCGATGATGACATGCCCTACACCTGCATCAGAGCCGCCGCCTGGGTACCATGAATGATGGCGATCAGCTCACCATGAAGAGCGCACATCAAAGCTTCCACCCTTCCACGTTTTGCAGAAACGACGTCGCCATCCGCATCACGCAGAACGCAGCCCCATCCACCATTCCCAATTAACTTTGATATAGTCCTGCTCAGGGCGTTCCCATCTTCTCACCACACGGAGTCTCGCCTTTTCAGTATTTGCCAGCTGCTTGTGCCATTCTGCCATACGAACTTGGATATTATGAGAGAGCCAAATAGCAACCCGCCCATGTTCCCCTTCTCTAATTCTGTTGCGTTCCGACCAACACATCGAAAGAGCATAGCAGCATCTTCATTTTGGTTCTTCCTTCAAGTTCATCACCGTCTCCATCACATCTCTAGCTGACGATTTGAACAACAGTATCTCCCTTTCTCGACTCAGGCCCAGATAAGTCCACAGCTTCTCCATCACTTTGCATTTGAAAAATAAGTGAGCTCCATCTTCATCAAACCTGTGACATACCGCACACTTAGTGTCCAGGTCCATACCTTGCCTTTTCAGGTTCATGCGTAGAGGATGGCTGTGGTAACAAAAGAACCAGAGAAAATGCTTCATCTTGCTGGGGCACTGAACGCTCCAAATTTTTCTCCAGATTGACTCATAGCTGGGATCAGGCACTGAGGCCGATGCCCCTCCCCTTCGACTTTTATTGATCTGCTCTTGTCTATAGACCTTGTATGCGCTTTTAACTGAAAAAAACGCCTTTCTTGTCAAAATGCCAAGCTGCTTTATTATTCTCCATACCTCCATGCACTGGAATGGACAGGATAAGTTGTGCATCTTCTTCCCAAAAGGTATCGTGCACTAACTGAATGTCCCATCCCCCGTCACCGGATTAATCAACTGATCCACATCTCGCCGCAAAGAGCCCCTCTCGGAGGTATCGGTCTCCTGGACATGTCTCTGGGGGGCCAAGGGTCGGACCAAAAAATTTAAATTTGCTCCATCTCCTACCCTCCAGATAAGCCCCTTTTTCAGCAAGTCTATACCCCGCAAAATACTTCGCCACGAATATGATGAGATGCCATCACTTGCCTGAGCTTCCAAACATAACCGGCCAGGATAATATTTACAGCCTGTTCGCAGCCTGTATTCGGCTTATAAGACTTGGCTTATCAGCCAACAAACATTATTTTTCTCTTACACCAAACCAGTCAACAGTACTTTCAGCCATGGCTTATAAACCAATCCAGCCGAAACGAACGGGCTTAGCCTGCAGTAACCTTGAGCAGAGGGAGTTCGGGGTTTGTAGTAGCCGCCATGCTTGCTTGCACAACATGGCAATATTGAATGCGTGTATGTCCCTGAAACCAAGGCCCCCGTCTCTCTTCGGCTTGATCATAATAGTCCATGGCCTCTGATTGTTAGCAGGGCGATCTTTTTTACAGCAAATTAAGCAAACCCTTTTTTCTTACTGGCTCAGTTCGTAGGATTTATGTGTCATGGGCCGTCGCCATCTTTTGTATCTTTTTTTTTTGTTCTTAGTTTCTACTCCATGTTACTCACCACTGGCTTGGTGGTTTGTAATTTATTGCTGCGTCGTGTAATTCTCTCAGCTTAATAAAAAATAGGCTATATTCCCCGATCGCGAAAAAAGTACGACGACATGCATATATGCCCGTACCGTACACTAGACACATTGGCATGTGCAACCTTGTAGTTGTAGATGAGTCAATACGATTTTACATGGCATAATCTGATAGCACAACGCAATAACGGATGGGAAATTAGTAATGCCCCCTATTCTATACCTATATCTGTCTATACATATAATAGCGAAGTGGAAAGTGGTAGGAGCATAGGTGCCACGTCGTCGATGCTGTAGCCGTCGCTCTCACCCTCGTCGTCCGGGAGTTCGTGGAAAGTGGTAGGAGCATAGCTCGCCATTCCCACGGATTCGGATGTGAGGGGGGATGGCGACAGCGTCCCTCGGAGCCCCCGAGCGCACGCGTCCGCGGGGGACGCGAGGCTATAGGGGAACCGATCATATGGTGTTCGTGTGCGGTAAATACGGTCCCTCCGAATAATCGGCGGGAGATAGTAAATAGAGAGTAAATAACAGTATGCATATTACTCACAGCGTGGTTTGAGCAGAGAGTTTGCTTTAAATGAAGCACATATGTCGCGTCGTTGAAGTTGTCGTGCGTCCTGGAGCCGATGGAGGACGCCCCTCTGATGGGCGCTGGAACAAGAGCCTCCTCACGGAGGTGTAGTATGCCAAGCCGGTCGGCGACGAAATCTAGGATTCCGAAGAGGAAGACCTGGGATGGCTCGAAGATGGGTGGAACCTGCATCCCAACCGGTGGGAGAGCGGGAAACTCGAGTGAGCCGAAGCGAATCGTATCGCCTGAGCCCACCATGGTGAAGGTGGCGGAAAAGTGGGCCATCCGATGAGCAAAAAGTGTTGAACGTACAGCGTCTTCCCCACGGACGGCGCCAACTGTCGGTGCAGAAAGTGACCAACAAGTAAATATTTGTAGTTTTACTGTACGTTGTGATCGGAGGTGGCCTAGCACTTAATGACACGGGGTTTATAATAGTTCAGGCAATGTGCCCTACGTCCAGTTTGAGTCGGTCGGTGACTTTATTCCTGAGCCCAGGCACTCGAAGTTTGCAGTGGGATTACAAACGAGAAGGAGAAAGATGGGGAGTACAAGAGGTTCGGTCGGACTTCGGTCGGAAGGGCCGAGAGCGACAGGAGCTCCGCTATGAACTAAGTGTTCAAGCGTGTACTTGAGGTTCGAACCTGGCGGTTATGTGGTTGTGAACTAGTGAACTTGATCGATCTAATGAATCTGGAATGACTTGGATGAACCTGGATTAACTGAGTCTCTTGGGAGAGAGCACATCCCCTTTTATAGATGAAGGGGATGGCCTTACAAGTGAGAGGGAGAGAGTACGTATGCTTCTAAACCTTGCTGCCCATGCCGGTGGATATAGGATGATGGTAGGTGTCCACAACACTGTTGGATGTTGGATGCACATGGGAGGCTGTGTCGTTTTGTTCGGGCATGGCAGATGTCGGTACCTGCTATACTGTTGATGCCCAGAGGCATGTGAGGAGGTTTACCATGTTCACTCGGTATAGTAAATGCCGGCGCCCACAACACTGTCGATGTCCAGAGGCATATGGGGGGGGGGGGGCTTACCGTATGGGAGTTAATGGCGCTCACAATACTGTAGGAAAAATGTCGACGCCTACAACATTGTTTGTGTCAGGGCGGTTGCAGAGCACTGCCTTGCTTTCTCCGTTCGTTCCCTGGTCCTTTCCGGGCAGGCATCCCTGGTCGGTCGGTCCCAGTCGGCTCTGGTTGTGCCAGTCGAAGAAGAGCAGTGAGTAGGGTTTTTACGTACCCCGGTCGGAGACGTGGGGTCGGAGTCGGAAGTAGTGTCTCGACTAGGCCTTCCGATCGGAGAGGCCGTCCGGAGGCGGACTAGAAATCAAAGTGAGTGCTCCTGTCGAAGAGAAGGGCCGAAGTCGGAAAACGGGCGCCGTTCCTCCTCAGCTAGGCCTTTCGGTCGGTGATTGGATCACCCTTCTAGCCTGTTGTTCTGATACTTGGGCCGGCCCATGAGTTGTGCATTGTCTGCTTGGCCCGAGCCTTTGTTGGGAAGCCGGTCCGCGAGGGACCCGGGTTTATGAACCCGACAATATGCTTTGCTCGTAGTAGAGTATCCAAGTAAGAATCATTCATCATATTTCTTGTCAAACTTTTCCAATCTACTGCCTTTTTTCAAGATATAGTATTTGCAACCAAAGACCTGGTGTCTTCTCTTTCAACAGGTGGCAATATAAGCGGCTGCTACAATAGCAAACTATGTTGATAGCTTCGACCCAAAAGGATTGAATCACATTGTACTCACTAAGCATAGACCTTGACATGTTAATAAGTGTTCTATTCTTTCTCTTAACAAGGTCATTTAATTGTGGAGTATACTTGGCCGAGAATTGATGTTTAATTCTAAATTCAGCACATAACTCATCAATTCTTGTTTTCTTGAACTCACTACTATTGTCACTTCTAACTCTCTTGATGGTTATTTCAAATTCATTGTGTATGCCCTTAACAGATGACTTGAATGTTACACATACTGCTCTTGTCCACTAGAAAGAATGCCCAAGTGTATCTTGTATAGTCATCCACTATCATAAAGCCATATTTGTTTCCACCGATGCTTATGTATTGTGTTGGCCCAAACAAATCCATGTGCAATAACTCAAATGCCTTGCTAGTGCTCATTATGCTTTTTTTAGGATGGGTGTTTCCAACTTGTTTGTCGGCTTAACAAGAGTTACAAAGTTTATCCTTTTTAAACACAACATCTTTCAATCCTCTAACCAAGTCATGCTTAATCAATCTATTCAATTATTTCATTCTAACATGACCAAGCCTTTTATGCCATAACCAACCCATACTAGATTTAGTGAACAAGCATGTTGACAATTGAGCTTCACTAGTATTGAAATCAACCAAGTATAGATTCTTATATCTAAAAATCTTTAAAGATCAAATTAGAGCCATCTACACTTATGATCTCTACATCATCTACCCAAAATATGCATTTGAATCCAAGATCACACAATTGAGCCACAGATAGCAAATTAAAGTTTAAGTTCTCAACTAGCAACATATTAGAAATGCTTATGTCATTGGATATTGCAATCTTACCAAGCCCTTTGACCTTGCCTGCCATTGTCATCAAATGTGATACTATCAAAACCATCATTGCCATTGGTATTGATTGAGTTGAACATTCATGCATCACCAGTCATGTGTTGAGTGCACCCACTATCAAGTACACAATGCCTTTCTCCGGCTTTGTAATTGAGCTACAAAAGAAGATCAATTCATTTTAGGTACCCAAACTTGCTTAGTTCCTTAAAGGTTAGTGACTAAGCTCTTTGGCATCCAAATGGTTTTCTTCTTTAAGGCCCTCCATGGTGCACCAATGAACTTAGACTTTACACCATTTGTACCTTTAGTAAGCACATAAAAAGAATCAAGCTTAATAGAGAATACATTGGCTTGAGGCTTTTTTCATACACTTTTGTTCTATATGACCAACTTTCTTGCAACTAGTGCAAAGCCAACCATTGTTCTTCACAAAACTAGTCTTGTGAGGAGCAAAGGACGCCTTGTCTTTCTTAGGGGTATAGCCTAATCCCTCTTTATAGAGAGAAACTCTTTGGCTACCCAAGCACATAAGCAAGCGGTCCTTACCACCATAGGCCTTAGCCAAAGTGTGATTGAGCTCTTTTACCTCATTGAGTGTCTCATTCTCAACCATTAGTGAGGCATCAGAAGTGAAACCATCACTACTAAATGAGGTAGAAGTGGATGTGCTACAAAAAGGGTTAGTGGGAGCAATAATGATAGGCTTATCGAATGATTCATCAATTACAACATGCTCCTTCTCATTTTGCTCATCAAGTAGAGAGGAATGAGCTTTTTTAAGCTTCTAGTGAGCCTTACCAAGCTTCTCATGGGCTTCCTCTAGCCTATCATGAGATGCATTGAGCTCATCAAAGGCTTGCTTAAGGGCTTTTAGTTTCTTTCGCAAGTCTTTGCATTCCTTTCTCTTAATGTCAAAATGTTCTTTGGCATCTTCTAACATGTCAATTAGTTCATCTTTAGTAGGTTCATTATCATCGTCACTTTTACTTTTGCTTTCATTATCATGTTTCTCATCATATCCATCATCACAAGTTTGTACCTTAGTGGCCTTAGCCATGAAGCAGATGGAGTGTCGAAGAGTGAAGGTTTCTTATTGATAGTAATGCTTGCAAGAGCCTTCTTCTTGGTGGCCTTGTCATCATCACTATCATCATCATCACTTGAGGAAGCATCACTATCTCAAGTGACCACATATGAACCACCCTTCTTCTTCTTAATGGTCATCTTGTCCTTATTTTTCTTTTCCTTTTTGTCCTTCTTCTTGCTCTTCTTGTCATCATCATCATTGTCACTATTATATGGGTATTGAGCAACAAGATAATCGTTGCTTCCACACTTGAAGCACCTTCTTGACTCTTTCTTATTCTTGGATAAAGACTTCTTCCTTCTAGTACGGTAGCCCCTCTTCACCATGAACTTACCAAATCTCTTGATAAGGAGAGCCATATTCTCATCATCCATCTCATCAAAGCTCAAGTCTTCATCTTTACTTGATGATTCTTGCTTTGTCTTCCTCTTGGATGATGTGGCCTTGAATGCCACACTCTTCTTCTTCTCATCCTTCTTCTCATCTTTCTTCTCCTTCTTTTCTTCCTTATCATCATCATCTCTATATATGCCATCGGTCATCACATCTCCCAACACTTGTTTGGTGTCATAGTGTCCAAACCACTTCTTACAAGCAATGTGACCAACATGCCAAATCTTGAAGGTAAGCATCTCAAGAATTTATGAGAGAAGTCCTTGTCCTTCACTTCTTCACCAAGTGATTTAAGATCATTAACTAGCACTTGGAGCCTATGAAACATCTCCGGCACACTCTCATCATCCTTCATCTTGAAGCTTGCAAACTTTTCTTTGAGAATGTATGCTTCGGCGCCCTTCACTACTTGAGTGCCCTCAAATAATTCCTCCAACTTCTTCCAAGCCTCATGAGCCATCTCAATTTTCTTGATTTGCTCAAATGTCTTCTCATCATGAGCATCATGAATTGCACTAGGAGCTATGTCATTGTTTTGGAGCAATATCTCTTTGGCCACGGTGGGTGCCTCTAGATTAGCAACCTCAATCATGGTCTCTATCACCTTCCATATCTTTCTATTGATTGACTTGATATGTGTGGTCATCTTTGACTTCTAATATGGATAATTTGTGCCATCAAATTGGGGTGGCTTCTTGGTGTTATTGATTTGAGCCATTTTGACACCGAAGGTTGTTAAGCTTCCATTCAAGGTGACCACAACTCTAATACCACTTGAAAGGTCTTAATGGCTAGAGGGTGGGTGAATAGCCTATTAAAAAATTCTACAACAATACTAGGACAAGTGATTAGTCAATAAGATGGAGAAGCGAATTTTGTGCTAGCACTACACTTGGGGTTGCAAGCCACCTACCCAATTCTAATTTCTATGATCTCCAGTATGTCACACAAGAGCTATGTCGCTAAATTACACCTAGGTGAACAAAGCTAGCTAGATAACTACAACTAGAGAGCTACACAAGCAATAAGCACTACACAAGGTGAATACGAAGTAATAAGGGAGAAGGGTAGAAGTAATATACCATCGTGGCAAGTGATCAATCAATGAATACTGAGGAGATAATCAAGACACTGTTGGCACAAATTTTGGCCTACCTAAATACATGTGAATATTTATGCCATGAGAGATAAAATAATAAATAATTCAGATGGTTATATGCCATATACAGAAATCATAAAATAAAACATAATTGAAAAGAATGAAATTAATATATCTAAAAGAGACGCATGACAAAGATGAAAGCCTATGCAAATATATACCCGTCGTATATATTTGTATACCATATATTGTTCATTCACAAAAGGAGGAGAGATGTATATTGTTTATCTACATTCCAAGGAAATAAAAACATATATATAGAAGCAAATGCGTTTGGACACGCACACACGTTGGGTTAATTAAATTATGGCCATGAGCGTACGTGTGTATATACGATACGTATCTGTACACAATTGACAAGCTAGCTAGCCAGCACATATACGTAACACACGTACGTGCATGCGGCCCAGCCCACACAAGAAGATGTCGACTGTACGTTCTCCATAATTACTTTGATTAAAGAATAAATAAACGGCCCAAAAACCAGTTGTCAGGCAAGGGGTTCAAGAGTTCACAGTTGCGCGCCTTACACGTTCAAACAGGGCTGCGTCTGGTCGACACCGCTCGCGCACGACTGCACGATCTCCGCTCCCGTTGATTCAAACTTTGGCGCCGGCACCGGTTAATCAAAGGAAAGAGCGCCAAAACACCACGGAACTGCTCTTGCTTTAGGCCTATAAATACATGGCCAGTAGTAGAGAGAAGCCCGGCTCCATCTGCATATCGCCTCCAGGCTGCCCCCGCTCCATCTGCATATCGCCTCCAGGCTGCCTCGCTGCATCACTCAACACATAGTGCCGTCAGGCTGCGCTAACCGCCCGCCGGAAGTTCACCGTCGTGCTGCTGCCCTCCGGCGTCGTCGAAGCACACATCAGCGGCCCCTTCGCAAGGAGCTGCTACGTCCGTCCGTCGGCCCCTCGCAAGAAGCCGCTGCGTCATCCGTCCGCCGGCATCCCGAAGAAGGTGAGCGGCGTTTCATGGCGTTCTGCTGATCCTCTTCCACGTCTTCATCTTCACGGCTCCACGGCGGCGTCCGGCAACAACTTCATCAACACCATGATCAAGACCTCGTGCGCAACCTTGCTCTCTTGAGCAAGTTGCCATGAGATGATCCAAGGCCCCAAGCCAGATTTGTTATGCAAACTGGATAGGGAAGAGCCTTGTTCTCGTGAACAAGAGCTATCGTCTCCAAGATCAAGACCTCAGATGCGGCTTGGCTCCATCGGGCAAGTTGCTATGAGATGTCTCAAGACCCCATGCCGGATTTGTCGTGCAAACCGGACAGGGAAGAGCATTGTTCTCTAGAACAAGAGCTAAAACCTCAAACATGCAAAGATCTTCATCTTCTGCAGTCAATCTGTGCATGGGTTCAAATCAACAGGAACCTTTACTCGGAAAGACACAGAGATAGATGCAAACTCCATGCAAAGCGCTGCCCATATGCAGTATATGTGTATATGCAGTCCTCTAGACAGTTGTCTTCTTTGCATTGCATAAGTAGCTAACCAGCGTCTACATGTACATGTGATGTATATTAGAACAGCCATACTTTGTGAACTAACTAGCTTGCATGTGCCTGGAGTGCGTCATCGATTGACTAGCCAGCATATATATATATATGTGCACATATATCTCAAAGGAGATGGGGAAGGTATTGATTATATCTATGGGGCCATATATTGTTCCTTGGGCCGTTATTCCATCTCGCTTTCATTATTCAGGTCTTTTTTAGAGAGGTGGAATCCAGAAACAAACACCTTTATATTCGCTGATGGTGAGCGTACAATAACTCTCTTAGATATGCTTCGGCTTGCGGGTTTACCTCTAGATGGAGAGTTTTATGAATATAAAGTCCCGCATTAGCCTGACCTGCGAGAAGTAAACATACATGGCCATTGCGTCATAATAAACTAGCTAAAGTGCTAGTAATCAATAAAGTTTATTGTATAAACACCACACAAACTTCAGTGCATAGAGGTGCAGGATATTAACGCACTGATCATATACAATAAAAAAGAAAGGAACAGACAAACAGGTTTCTCAAATGCATTGGAAATAAACAAAGATCCCAATGCATATCTGAATTAACAAATAGTTCCGCGTTGCTATCCGAGAAGAACTCAATGAGGATGAACCGGCGAAATTACGCCTAAAAGAACTAGATAATCTCGAAGAAAAACGGCTTCAAGCGTTGCAAAATTTGGAGGCATACCAAAATATAATATATCATATCCCATCTGTAACAGCCATACGTTATTCCATCTCGCTTTCATTATTCAGGTCTTTTTTAGAGAGGTGGAATCCAGAAACAAACACCTTTATATTCGCTGATGGTGAGCGTACAATAACTCTCTTAGATATGCTTCGGCTTGCGGGTTTACCTCTAGATGGAGAGTTTTATGAAGAATTTGTTCCTTCTCGGCATGAGCAAGACCCTTCTCTCCTATGTTATCCCAAATGTCTGTCTCAGCTTCTCAGGGTATGGGATAAATTGCAAGTTGGAGGAGAAGTTTCATTTCAAGAATGGTGTGATCATTTTCATAATACACCAAGAGGACCCCCTAATTCTGACGATGCTGATGCTTCGCTTACCTACAAAGCAGCTTTCTTGGCACTTTGGCTTTGTAGTTTTGTTGTCGTTGGAGGAGGATCTCTGATTCGGCCAGGGGTGTTTGTGATGGCCTCTTGGCTGGCTATGGGTCGTCGCTATGCTCTAGCACAGCCAGCACTATGCTCATTGTACTACTCACTGAGACTGATCAGCACAAACCCAGTTGGTCCCTCTTATCTGAATAGGAGTTGGTCTGTTCATTATATCATAGGCTGGATGGGGGCCTATTTCAAAAATATCTTTGGTGATAGAATGCGGGGTGCACACGTTCCAGCCTATAACCATGCCTTAAAGAAGCCGATGATGGCGAACATCATGTTCAGAATTCCCACACATTTTAATTCTGTAGGGGCATTTGATTTTTTATGTAAAGATGCCAACATTCTTTGGTCTCCCTACAAGCCAAAATTCTCAGATCGAGCAAGGGCACCCCCACCAGCATGGATCCGCAACACATTTTATCTATCTCTCCGTCGTGGTATGCTTCCTTGGAGGCGGGCTGGACTATGCATTGCAGAGCCATACCACCCGGATCGCGTGGCTCGTCAATTCAGACTTGACCAAGTGATCCCATTCCTTCCACTAGCAAGTTTATATACCGTAGAAGATGTTGGAATCGCCCATGCTTATTGGAAGCACATTCTTCGTCCTGTGCAAGATGACTTGCCTCTTCTTCCGAATGACTCCATTACTGGCCAGTGCACAGTGCATTGGCTCAAGTGGTACAAGAAATTTTCAGAGCCCTTTAACTCTATTTTGGATGCCCTGAGCCATGGTATTGCTGTGGGTAAGGTACCATATCAAGACAGGAAGAAGAGAGCAGTTGACAATGTTATTGTCAGTCGTCGGCTTTCGCACCATGATTTGTTTGTGGTGCATGAGGTACCTGAGCAACGCCGTGCTCAGCATGCTGAGTTCATCAAATCAAAAGTAGAGGAATTCACTGGTCCGTGGAAAAAAGCACTATGCGACTTTCTGCGTTCGGGGACTCTTCCTTCCATCCGACCATTTCAGGTATATGCGTTCCCCTTTTTTTTTTTTTTTAAATAAAATATCAGCAAATTTAATATCTCATTTCATTCTTTCTTCACGAGTCATCATTTATTTTTTAATAATCTGTACATTCATCTCTGCAGCCAAGACGCAGTTCCTATGTCGATCCTGCTGCTGGCTCTTCCCGTATGCCTATTTTAGTTGAAGGTCCACCAGCTCAAGAGAACCAATTGAACAATCAGGCGGCGATAGAAAATCAAGCTGTCTTGCCGCCGGGCGGTAACCAAGGGCAACCATCTCCCAACCCTATCGTTCCTGATGCCAGTGCCGAGCCTCGAGCCAAACGGAAGCTTGATTTCGATAATGAGGATGGAGATTCCAACCCAGTCATTGGAGCTGCCATCATCGGAGAGAACCAAGGGCAGCCATCCCTTGATATTATTGCTCCAGAAGCCTTTGTTAATATGAATGAGGATTTTAATCCAGACATTGGAGAGGTCTCTCTTGATCATGCCCCCAACATTGCTGGTCATAATCAGTCTCCCAGTGATGATGATTATCTAGAAGATGAAAACGATGACAATGCAACTGCTGCAGGTTTTGGCATAATGAGAAGGGGAGGTAATTTTCAGCCTCTTCCATCTATCGTTACCACGAAACCCGGTGGGGACTTTTCTTTTCTTCTTTTTTTTATAAAAGTCTCTGCAACATGAGTCGGGGAGTCTTTTCTAGCATTGATTCACTTGATGTTTCTATATTCATGAATGTTTTTTAATAACTATTATATTTTGTTCATTTTTTTTTTATATTCATATGTCATTCGGTTTTTGTTTAGGATTGGAGCAGCCGCCTGATCGTCCTTCCGCAAGCCAAGCGCAATTTCAGGGGACGCAAAGCATGGACGTTTCAGAGATTGAGGAAGTGTTCCTGACAGCTGCCCGCAAGGTGGTGAAAAAGGTCCTTGACGGGTTGAGTGTCACTTCATTGAGAGAGTCTGAGCGTCGTGCCGCCCTGCAAAACACCTCAGCTAAACTTCCTGTGAACTTTACTAGCATTTCTGAGATCAAGGCCATGTTGGACAAGCTGATTGATCTTTCTGAACAACTGCAGAAAGCTCATTCCGAATTTGCAGCAAGCAGCTCAGGGCAAGTAGACCAAGCTGTTGATGAAGCCAAAAAGGAGCTTTCAGCTAGGGAACATGCCCTTCAGGTCGCAGTCCAGGAAATAGTATCGGTTGAAAAGAAGAAAGATGAACTCAACCGTGCCTTGCAAGAATTAAATGAAAAAAAGAGACAACTTCTTGAGACTCGATCTGCTCTGGATTCAGCGGTGAAGCAACAGGAGCAGGCATTATGTGACGCCACTGCAAAGGCCAGCACAAGGGCTAGGAAAAACCTTGAGGCGAAGACAATGGTTCCTGCTCAGGAGGCCGAGAAGCTGCTCGGTGATTTGGTCCGTTTACTCCCTACAGCCGACTGATGGATCCAGTTTCATCAGCTTTATTAAGTCTCGAATCAGACTCTGAATAAATTAGTTCTGAACATTTATTCGCTTTCATTTGCTGGACGTTGCGTCGTCATATTTAATTTGGTTCTGAAATCATTAGTTGGTATCTTTTGAACTATTTGTTAATTCAGATATGCATTGGGATCTTTGTTTATTTCCAATGCATTTGAGAAACCTGTTTGTCTGTTCCTTTCTTTTTTATTGTATATGATCAGTGCGTTAATATCCTGCACCTCTATGCACTGAAGTTTGTGTGGTGTTTATACAATAAACTTTATTGATTACTAGCACTTTAGCTAGTTTATTATGACGCAATGGCCATGTATGTTTACTTCTCGCAGGTCAGGCTAATGCGGGACTTTATATAGTCTTTGGCGCTGCAGTTTACGCTCATGCAGTAATGGAGCATATGATTGATTTCTTTTTCTTTTTCTTTTTTTTTTTTTTTTTTTTTTTTAAACTTCAGTTTAGGCTCGTGAAAGCTGCGGAGCGTGTATATATATATATTTTTTAACTTTGCTACTTTAGCTTCAGTTTAGCCTCGTAAAGCAATGGAGGACGTCGATCCTTTTTTTTTTTTTTTTTTTTTTTTTTACTTCAGTTTAGCCTCATGAAGCAATGGAGGTTTTTACGCGTAGTAACGCTTTAGGAATTTTCCATTTACCGGCGGTGGGCAATATTCCCCGTCCGGAGATATGATTCTGTAAGCGCCACTAGAGTAGACGTCTTTTACAATATATGGGCCTTCCCATTTAGGCTCGAATTTACTTTGCATCTTATGTGTGATGTTCATAGGCCGAATAACTGCGAGAACCAAATCCCCTTCTTTGAACGACCTCCTTTTTACACATTTATCGAACGCTCGAGACATTCTAGCTTGGTATGCCTCCAAATTTTGCAACGCTTGAAGCCGTTTTTCTTCGAGATTATCTAGTTCTTTTAGGCGTAATTTCGCCGGTTCATCCTCATTGAGTTCTTCTCGGATAGCAACGCGTAAGGAGGCGATTTGCACCTCCAACGGTCAGACCGCCTCTCCTCCATATACAAGCGAGTAAGGCGTCATTTTCGTTGGCGTCCGGGTCGTGGTTCTATACGCCCACAAAGTTTCAAGCAATTTTTCATGCCAATGTCTCTTGTTTTGCGAGACAACCTTTTTAAGCAATTTGCATAGCACTTTATTGAATGCTTCCGCTTGACCGTTAGCAGATGGGTTATAGCCAGTAGAGAAATGGTGCTTAATTTTGAATTTGGCACACATTTTCTCTATTTGCCGATTCTTAAAATTTGTTCCATTATCGGATATGATTCGAGCTGGAACCCCAAACCGATATATAAGGTTCGTCCTTATAAAATTTTCCACATTTTCTGCTTTAACCTCCTTTAGTGCTATGGCTTCCGCCCACTTAGAGAAGTAGTCGGTCGCGGCAAGGATAAACCTGTGCCCCTTAGAGGATGGGGGATTTATTGGCCCGACTACATCCATTCCCCACATTTCAAAGGGCCAAGACATGTTGGTTGGATGTAACGGTTCATGGGGTTGGTGTATAAAATTACCATGTATTTGACATTCATGGCATTTCTTGGTCTTGAGCAAGTCGCTCACTAAGAGGCGGGGAATCTGATGTGCCAAATTTCAGGTTGAGGGTGGCGATGAGGACCATCCTGATTTGCCGAAGGATGAGGAGGAGGATCATTCTGACTGGTCGATGCATTGGCCCCATTTGTATTATTTCTAGCGTTGGTCACCTGCTCGCGGAGTGCGGCCAACTCTTCTTCTTTTTGCTGCAATGCAGCCATCATTTGATTCATTTGCTCTTGCACGGATTGTCCATCATTGGTGGCAAGGACTTGTTCAGCCTCGCTAGGCTCACTCTCATTATGCGAAGAGTGTGAACCGATATCACTTGGGGCTTGTGGATCTTCCCCGTTTGGTGGGTTTGGATCAGTTGAGCCTGCAGTATCCAATAATTCATTTTCAATATTAGAATGATCATTAAATAGGGGATTATAAGACCCTACATAGATCGCATTATTTTGTAAATTACCAGAACTTGTTTGGCTTCGAGTCACCGGACGATGACCCAATGTAATTTGGTTGCGAGGCTTCTTCCTTTTAAAGTGGGTTGAAGCTGAAGAAGCATCGCTTGTGTTGCAATCCTCTTCCTCAACACCCACCGGCATAGACGAAAATACCTCGAAACGATTACTCACAACCCTTTTATGAGGGGGTTGATAAGGCGTTGTTGTCGCACTCCTCAATCTCGGAGCGATTATCCTGATCTCATTTTGGGTGTCGCCAGTGGGTGTTGAAGATGTTTCCCCTTGCACCCTGCTAGAGGTAGAGTTTGTCGGGATTGCTAGCTCTCTTTCTTTTAAGCTAGCACGCTTTGCACGTACATTTGCAGCTTGCTTTGCATATTTCTTTCGCCGTGAGTCCTTCTTTATGAACTCTTGGTACTCAGGTGATTTGGCTAGAGTCTCAGCACGACGCATGATCTCACCCTCAATATTATCCGAGGATGCAGATACTCCAGGTAACAATTTCCTTAAATCTTGGCATATAGTTCTTTCTATGGACGCTTGGAAAGCTTGCCTTGCAGCATTTCGGATCCTGTGATACTCCCTTTTTTGTTGGGCTAGGAGTGAATCACAAACGTGAGCCCTTTGTGCATCGGTCATTGAGTCAAGTTCATTGGAGAAGTCATCCCATGATTTAAGGATGTTGTGTTGCTCTTGGCGGTGTCGCTTTGGGGACACAGAAGCTTGTGCAGAAGGTCGTGATAGCGCCACCTCTGATGATATGGGATCAGAGAGTGTTGCAGCAGGATCCACATATCCTCTCTTTATATCATTAAGGGAGAGGTGAATCCCCTGCCACCGAAGCTCATGCTTTGGCTGATCATAGCTGGGATTGCAGACCATGGTGGGAATGAATTCCGGGGCCTCGGCCCGGAGTCGGCTCTTGGTCGATGAGTCACTCTCGGATGATGATGTAGACTCTACCATCATTATTTCCACCCTATCTTTAGGATTGCTTCTATCGTCATCACTTGTACTAGCATGGAAACCATGGTTGCGTAGCAACTGCTTATGGAGTTTTTGCTTTTCTTCGGTACCTTCCTTTTCAGAGAAAGCTTGACTCATAGCATGAGAAAAGGCTTCATTCCACATCCAGTTCTTTCGCTTTGCAACACCTGGGCAAGCTGGGCAAGTGTGGATTCTTTTTGTCTGTTGATTCTCGATAAAACACAACTGTACGTGTTGATCTTCTATGTCTTCAATGTCACCCGAAGAGTCAGAGCTAGGGTTAGGAGACTGCACGAAATGAAGATTACAACCATACTCATTCTGCAACATCTCTCCGATCATGTATGACACGACAACATCGGTGGATGCATATTTGATTTGGTCGTCTGTCAGAAGCTCATTGTCCCACTCTTTATAACGGAGTGCAGTACCCTTTCCTTCCACAGACACGCCCAACAACACTTGTGCGAGAGTCGCAAGGCTTGGCACATTGTCCCAATGCTTGCCTGGTATTATAAATGGCACCATGGCTTGTAGCTCTATCTTGTTAGAAAGTTCAACTTGGTGACCTTCCCGTAGCCGATCCAGGTCATTAGCGATTACAACGCCAACGAAAACATGGTTTTCGTCCGCAAGGAAACTTTTGAGATCATCGGGGATGATGCCGGCGTGGCCGACCTTGAAAAGAAGACACTTCTTGCCAACACATATCTGAATAAGGGCTATTTTCTTGCGGTCCCACTCAAACCACTCGGTATCTAAGCCAACTATGAGGGCCTTAGACTCCTTACTACGGACATCTCGCAGGAAGTGCTCCACCGTTGTGGTTGAGGATGTGACCGTGACCAGGATTTCATTACCACCAACCATGAACATCTTTTCTTGGTCCATGGAGTGAGAGGGGTTGTTGTCAAGATTGGATGACAAATTATTTTTTATTACCCCGGCCTTTCCTTTGCTAATAGAAGTCTTTTCCTTGTTGCTAGGCTGTGGGTTTTGAGGAGAATCCCGCAGCACTATCCCCCTACTTGGAGGTGGAATATTTGTGGTAGGTGCGATCTTTGTTGGAGCTGCCCCCAGTATGCCTGGAGCAAGCTTGGGTGGACAAGCCCCCAACTTGTTAATAGTTGGTGGCGTTGGTGTTGTCATTCCCCCTTTTGCTTTTGCAGTTGATGAGGAGGATGCCATCAGTGAAGTCGACTTGGCAGGCGACGCCCTCTTGGTGCAGACAGGCCACTCCCCAAGTGTGGCGGGGCGGAAGCTCCGCGCCACCTTGGAGCTTGAGGGTTTGGATGAGCTAGCAGCCACAACATTGGTAGGTGCAGCCTTGTTGACAGGTGCGGCCTTGCGCCAGTTGGTGGCACGTTCATTAGAGGCCATCCTTGCCTTGGCAGCAACTCTCCTTGCCCGTCGCTTAGCAGCTTTGGACGTTACAGGAGTGAAGCCCTCCTCGGGCTTGGAGTCAACTTCTTGGTCTTGAGCAACCACAGCTGGAGAGGCAGCTGTGGTGTCGAGCGAACTTGCGTTGTTGGAGACAGCAGGACCCATGGGCACATCGACCCAAAGGGAGCCAATGCGGATGGTGACGAACTCTTGCACACGTCCAGCCATACCTTCATATAAGAAAACCATATATGAGTTTTCTTGAATGCAAATATGAATGCGCATATAATTTCATTTGACAATTTAGGTCAAAGCCGTATGATGCAACCATGTTGGAACTCAAAGATGAGGGGAGAAGTAGGTCCCACCGGGCGTGCCAGAATCTGATGGCGGGAAAACGGGCGGCTAACGACCCGCCTCCACGTCAGCAGAGACAAATTTAATTTTGGTGAATTTAGACGGGACAAATATAAAAGAACAGGTAATGCGAGTCCATACTTCCATAATTCTTATATTTTCATAAAAATTATGCTAATTACATCTCCGAAGAGAAAACCCCTGATTAAGAGTTCCAACATGATTACATGATAAATAAAGATTACATCATATGGCTTCCTATTACAAACTACAAAAGAAAACAAATTCTTCAGTCTTGTAGTTGCCGATGGATGAATATGAATTTCTCGATGAGCTACTTCACTTTTTTAAATATATGAGTGGCGGATAGCTTGTTTGGGTCTTTTAGTTGAGTACGCATGTATTTAACTCATGCGTATTTTGAGTGTATATCATGTTATTTATTTGGACCATGACATAAGGCTAGGACGACGTTTATTTTACTATGGCCGAGGTTGCGTCACCGGCCTCGGCCAGGGTCTATGTAATTATATATATTATTTCATCAAGGTCAGCGTGCGTACTAATAGCATGGTGTTTGACCGTGGATCAGCACATGCAATCTCATTTATTTAAATTTGATTTGGTTTGGGTTTTGATTTATCAGCTAATTAGGCACAATCATATATGAATGTTGTCTAACTGAGATGCAATATTTGACGTGCCCATATGGTGCACGGTATTTATAGAGAGTCTATGCTTGGCATGTATGACTGGTTTCGGGAAACTATGACAAATATTATTTATTTTAGCCAGAACGCCGCAGCAAGTTAATTAGCATCTGGGTGATGGACGTGGCATGGACGCATGGGATTTGGCATGGAAGGACTAATTTTATTTGATTCATTTTTGTGACACAGCAGGATCTAGGTTCAAGGATGAAGACCACCTAAGCACATAAGGGGATATTAATTTATTTATTAACTTTGGATAGTACGGCGACTATTAGGATGACGATCATTTGATTTTAATTTATTTTATCTTTACAAATTTATCAGGTATATGAATCAGCTTGGCACTTTTCTGTTCATGTGGCTTGTGCTATGGTTTGATGCCGAGACTTGCTAGCGGCGTGCAGATGTATGGACTGAATCCGAGGGCGTGAAAGCGCAATATATGCAAACTCATTACTCCATGCGCCCTGGGTATGTCAAGCCCTATCCGCCGGAAGTAGATATGATACCATTTCCAAGCAATTATCGCCAGCCGCAATTCAGCAAGTTCAATGGGACTGGGTCACCACATGAACATGTGGCTCATTTCCTCGCTGCGTGCCAAGATACAGCGCATAATGGAGCTCTCCTCCTACGTCAGTTTGTGCAAACATTATCAGGTCCAGCTTTCACATGGTATAGCAAGTTGGCACCAGGCTCAGTCCGCACATGGGAACAAATGCAGGACGCCTTCTTAGAGCGCTTTTATAGCACTCAAAGGATGGTGGGAATAACTGAGCTCACTCAAACTATGCAAAGGCCAAATGAGAAGGCTGCGGACTTCATAAATAGATGGAGGAATTTAAGCCTCCACTGCCCACAGCCAATCACCGAACCCGAAGCGGTTCGTATGTGTATGAACAACTTGAGCCCAGACATGGCCATTCACCTGCAAGGTGTGAGGCCAATAACTTTTGAAGAGTTGTCTTCAAAGGCTACAGACATAGAAAATTATATGCATCACCTGTCTCGTCCGCCAAGGACATTCAATAAAGCACCGTTGGACAAAAGTAACCCACGAGATAAGCCCACCTCCTCCAAGCCAAAACAAGTGCAAGCTATGGAGGCAACAATGGCACCCCGAAAGTTCCAACCTGGGGGTACGTCCACAAGAATGCCAAACAAAGAAGGTGCACCCGCTCCTAGGAGACCAACTCTTAGTGAGCGACAAAATCAGAAATATTCCTTCCCTGTTGAAGAAGTGGATGATCTGTTCATGGGATTGAGGGAATTAGGACTCATTGAGCTCCCTAAACCAAAGAGGCCCGAGGAAGCTTCTAAATTTGATGATCCTAATTTCTGCCACTACCATCGCATCCTAGGCCATACACTGAAAGATTGCTTTGTGGTCAAGAACTTAATACAAAAGCTCATAGATGAAGGCACCTTAGATGCTGATCAACAGAAAGACATGACGAAAGGGAAGAAAACGGCAACGTCAAATGTCGCCACCTTTCAAAATGATTTGGATATCCAAAACAGCAAGCTGAGTGCCAGCATGAAGGCAAGACTTTCCTTCGATGGATCCACTCCCCAAAAGGAGGACCATCAAGTTCCCAAAGATCCGGAGAGCGTCGACAGCAACTCTCAAGACGATTTGCTCTACGACGAATGATGGAAAAGGGCGAAGGCCCGCGCTTCTACCAAAATATTAAGAAGCGCGAGGCCGACCCCCTCGAAAAGTACGATGCCTTCCCCATCGGAATGTTTGAGGATGATGATGACGAGTCTCTTCACTTCCCTGAAGAAGAGACATTAGAAGTTGATGAAGTTCAGCTTAGATCAGGCCGTCAACTGCCTAGACCATCTCCTCAACAAAGAAATCCCCCAAATGTAACTCCGAGTGATGTAACTGACCATGTTCCCAATGTGTCGGTCAAATATGATGTAATCTCGCACTTGAAGAAAATACCAGCAATGTTGTCTGTGTATGATGCTTTGTGTCTCTCTTCTGATTTACGAAAAGCATTTATTACCGCACTTTCATTTCCTGAAGATTATAGGGTTGAGGTTTCACAAGCAGAAGTAAAATTAGCTCGAGCTCAAAGTATTACCTTCAGTGATGAGGATCTGTTATTAGGGAATACAAAACATAACAGGCCCCTTTTCATGCTTGGTGAAATTGACGATCTTCCTATTAATCGTATAATGATTGATGGTGGTTCAGCCATAAACTTGTTGCCCATGCGCACTCTCAAAAAGATTGGATATTCCAAAGGAGATTTATGTCACTCGAATGTTGTCATCCATGGCTTCAATCAATCAGGCCAAGAAGCATTGGGTACCATATGTCTAGTTTTAAAGTTTGAAAGTTTCACGACATATGTAAAGTTTTATGTGATTGATGCAGCAACCTCATATAATGCTCTCATTGGACGCCCATGGCTACATGAAAATAAAGTTATTCCATCTACTCTCCATCAATGCATCAAGTACAAAGATCCTTCAGGAGATATAATAAGGATTTTTGCGGATAAGAAGCCATTTACCACGGCGGAAACCTTCTATGCTGACGCAAAGTTCTATTTTGAGCATGTTGATAAAGTCTCAAAGCCGAAACCAACATTACCATTAGAGGAAAATATCCCCAAGATAGAAGTTGGCGAGACTACATCAAGCAAAAAGGTATATCGGTATATACCAAATAACCAAAGGAAGAAAGGCGATCCTATATTTCGCATCATAAATAAAAAGCCCTCTCAAAATAGAGGTACTTCATTTCCAACTCCCTTACCTCCTTTGGTGCAATATAACATTAAACAAGCCCAAAGTGAAAGAGACGTTAAAATAAAGGGGTCTACACAAATTACTTTGTTAAATAAAGATGATCAAACATTACCTATCTCTTTATATGACGACAAAATTCTTTACATTATGCAACAGATGGGATATGATATATCTACTGGCCCGTCTTTATGTGATGGCCGGGGGCAGCTCGCACCTTTCGAAAAGTTGTTGTCTCAGGCTCAACTCAATGCTCTACATCAAGATGAAGTGTTGAAAGAAGAGAAATATGGTTTAGGCTATGAAGTTAATATGACTTCCACTGAACCTCTCGATGCTACTGAAGCCTCTCCACAAATGGAAGACGGAAATCAACCAACTACTGATGAGTTGGAAGAAATTAATATTGGCACGGACGATGATCCCCGTCCAATCTTCATTAGCAAACGTTTATCCAAAGAAAGTAAGAAAGAATACCATAAATTTCTTTCTGCAAATAAAGATATATTTGCTTGGTCTTATGAAGAAATGCCAGGTTTAGATCCAATGGTGGCTGAACATAAATTGGCCGTCCGAAAGGATGTCACTCCGGTGAAGCAAGGACAAAGAAGATATCGTCCTGAACTTCTCCCGCAAATAGAAGCTGAGGTCGATAAACTCATTGCTGCCGGGTTTATTCGAGAAGTAAAATACCCGAAATGGGTGTCTAGTATTGTACCCGTTAAAAAGAAAAATGGGAAGATACGTGTGTGTGTGTTGATTTTAGAGATTTAAACAAAGCATGTCCAAAAGATGAGTTTCCAATTCCGATCTCTGAAATCCTTATTGACGCCACTATGGGGTATGAAATATTCTCCTTCATGGATGGCTTTTCTGGCTACAATCAAATAAAAATGTCGCCAGAAGATGAAGAGTTAACAGCATTTCGTACACCTAAAGGCATATTCTGTTATAAAGTCATGCCCTTTGGATTGAAAAATGCGGGTGCCACGTATCAACGGGCGATGGCCATTATTTTAGATGGCCTATTGTATGAAATCGTTGAGTGCTATATAGACGATATTGTGGTAAAGTCTAAGCGCGAGAAAGATCACTTAAAACACTTGGAAGAAGTGTTTACACGCCTTAGAAAGCACAAATTGAAAATGAATCCTATGAAGTGTGCCTTCGGGGTGTCCTCAGGGAAATTCCTGGGTTTCGTGGTCACTAAACATGGCGTTGAGATCGACCCTACTAAAATAAAGACAATTGTCGACATGCCTCGACCAACAAACTTGCACGAATTAAAGAGCCTCCAAGGCCATTTAGCGTATATTAGGAGATTCATCTCAAATTTATCCGGGAGGTGCAAGCCTTTCTCTCGGCTCATGAAGAAAGGAGTCCCGTTCCAATGGGATCAAGCATGTCAAAATGCTTTTGATGATATAAAGAAATATTTAACGAACCCTCCTGTGTTGTGCGCGCCAATTAAAGGGCGGCCACTAATCCTCTATACAGCAGCTATGCCAACTTCATTAGGCGCTTTATTAGCACAAACCAATGATGAAGGGAAAGAGGTCTCACTATATTACTTAAGCCGCACCCTGCTGGGGGCAGAGTGCAACTATCTGGATATAGAAAAAATATGCCTAGCACTTGTATTTGCAGCTCAAAAACTCCGTCATTACATGTTAGAACACACCGTGCATCTCGTATCGAGAGCTGATCCACTCCGACATATTTTAAGTAAAATGACATTATCAGGTAGATTGGCCAAGTGGGCGATGATCCTTTCACAATTTGATATTGTATTTGTGCCACAAAAAGCCGTTAAAGGTCAAGCTTTGGCTAATTTTCTAGCTGCACATCCTATACCTGACGACTTTCCCATCGACGATGATCTACCAGATGAGGAAGCCTTCACCACTACGGTATCTAATCCTACGTGGCAAATGTATTTTGATGGCGCTTGCCGAAAGTCGGGAGCAGGTGCAGGAGTTGTATTTGTCACACCTGATGAGGCGATATTCCCATATTCTTTCACACTCACTTCGGCGGTCTCAAATAATGCTGCTGAATATGAGGCGCTAATTATTGGGCTTGAGATAGCTCACAATATGGGCTTAAACACACTCTCTATATATGGAGACTCCCAATTAATAGTCAATCAATTGTTGGGAACATATACAGTAAAGAAAGAAGGGCTTGTACCTTATTTTAAGAAAGCAAAAGAACTAATGACTAGGTTTGCTGATTTGAAAATTCAGCATGTCGTAAGAAGCCAAAATGAGAAAGCCGATGCATTGGCAAGCTTAGCTGCCAGCATGTCAATAAATCCATGTCAAACTATGGACGTTCATGTGGAGGAGCGAAGAGTTCTTCCCGTACTTGCTGAGGAAGAGAATATATTATCTACTTCGGCCATGACTATAGATACGTGTGAAATCGAGATGGGTGATTGGAGAACACCTTTTCTGGATTATTTGCTCCATGGATATTTGCCCTTGGATTCTAGTCAAAGGTCTAGGATCCGAAAGAGGTCAATTAACTATACGTGTATAAATGATACACTCTATCGACGCTCTTGCGATGGCATTTTGCTACGTTGCCTTGCCGGTGGTGAAATAATTGAAGCTTTGAAAGAAGTTCACTCTGGAGTATGCGGCGCGCACCAATCTGGACCAAAGCTCCATTACCAATTAAAACATTTGGGTTATTATTGGCCTACAATGTTTGTTGATTCTATGGAATTCGCAAAGAAATGCCATGAATGTCAAATACATGGTAATTTTATACACCAACCCCATGAACCGTTACATCCAACCAACATGTCTTGGCCCTTTGAAATGTGGGGAATGGATGTAGTCGGGCCAATAAATCCCCCATCCTCTAAGGGGCACAGGTTTATCCTTGCCGCGACCGACTACTTCTCTAAGTGGGCGGAAGCCATAGCACTAAAAGAGGTTAAAGCAGAAAATGTGGAAAATTTTATAAGGACGAACCTTATATATCGGTTTGGGGTTCCAGCTCGAATCATATCCGATAATGGAACAAATTTTAAGAATCGGCAAATAGAGAAAATGTGTGCCAAATTCAAAATTAAGCACCATTTCTCTACTGGCTATAACCCATCTGCTAACGGTCAAGCGGAAGCATTCAATAAAGTGCTATGCAAATTGCTTAAAAAGGTTGTCTCGCAAAACAAGAGACATTGGCATGAAAAATTGCTTGAAACTTTGTGGGCGTATAGAACCACGACCCGGACGCCAACGAAAATGACGCCTTACTCGCTTGTATATGGAGGAGAGGCGGTCTTACCGTTGGAGGTGCAAATCGCCTCCTTACGCGTTGCTATCCGAGAAGAACTCAATGAGGATGAACCGGCGAAATTACGCCTAAAAGAACTAGATAATCTCGAAGAAAAACGGCTTCAAGCGTTGCAAAATTTGGAGGCATACCAAGCTAGAATGTCTCGAGCGTTCGATAAATGTGTAAAAAGGAGGTCGTTCAAAGAAGGGGATTTGGTTCTCGCAGTTATTCGGCCTATGAACATCACACATAAGATGCAAAGTAAATTCGAGCCTAAATGGGAAGGCCCATATATTGTAAAAGACGTCTACTCTAGTGGCGCTTACAGAATCATATCTCCGGACGGGGAATATTGCCCACCGCCGGTAAATGGAAAATTCCTAAAGCGTTACTACGCGTAAAAACCTCCATTGCTTCATGAGGCTAAACTGAAGTAAAAAAAAAAAAAAAAAAAAAAAAGATCGACGTCCTCCATTGCTTTACGAGGCTAAACTGAAGCTAAAGTAGCAAAGTTAAAAAATATATATATATACACGCTCCGCAGCTTTCACGAGCCTAAACTGAAGTTTAAAAAAAAAAAGAAAAAAAAAAGAAAAAGAAAAAGAAATCAATCATATGCTCCATTACTGCATGAGCGTAAACTGCAGCGCCAAAGACTATATAAAGTCCCGCATTAGCCTGACCTGCGAGAAGTAAACATACATGGCCATTGCGTCATAATAAACTAGCTAAAGTGCTAGTAATCAATAAAGTTTATTGTATAAACACCACACAAACTTCAGTGCATAGAGGTGCAGGATATTAACGCACTGATCATATACAATAAAAAAGAAAGGAACAGACAAACAGGTTTCTCAAATGCATTGGAAATAAACAAAGATCCCAATGCATATCTGAATTAACAAATAGTTCAAAAGATACCAACTAATGATTTCAGAACCAAATTAAATATGACGACGCAACGTCCAGCAAATGAAAGCGAATAAATGTTCAGAACTAATTTATTCAGAGTCTGATTCGAGACTTAATAAAGCTGATGAAACTGGATCCATCAGTCGGCTGTAGGGAGTAAACGGACCAAATCACCGAGCAGCTTCTCGGCCTCCTGAGCAGGAACCATTGTCTTCGCCTCAAGGTTTTTCCTAGCCCTTGTGCTGGCCTTTGCAGTGGCGTCACATAATGCCTGCTCCTGTTGCTTCACCGCTGAATCCAGAGCAGATCGAGTCTCAAGAAGTTGTCTCTTTTTTTCATTTAATTCTTGCAAGGCACGGTTGAGTTCATCTTTCTTCTTTTCAACCGATACTATTTCCTGGACTGCGACCTGAAGGGCATGTTCCCTAGCTGAAAGCTCCTTTTTGGCTTCATCAACAGCTTGGTCTACTTGTCCTGAGCTGCTTGCTGCAAATTCGGAATGAGCTTTCTGCAGTTGTTCAGAAAGATCAATCAGCTTGTCCAACATGGCCTTGATCTCAGAAATGCTAGTAAAGTTCACAGGAAGTTTAGCTGAGGTGTTTTGCAGGGCGGCACGACGCTCAGACTCTCTCAATGAAGTGACACTCAACCCGTCAAGGACCTTTTTCACCACCTTGCGGGCAGCTGTCAGGAACACTTCCTCAATCTCTGAAACGTCCATGCTTTGCGTCCCCTGAAATTGCGCTTGGCTTGCGGAAGGACGATCAGGCGGCTGCTCCAATCCTAAACAAAAACCGAATGACATATGAATATAAAAAAAAAAATGAACAAAATATAATAGTTATTAAAAAACATTCATGAATATAGAAACATCAAGTGAATCAATGCTAGAAAAGACTCCCCGAATCATGTTGCAGAGACTTTTATAAAAAAAAGAAGAAAAGAAAAGTCCCCACCGGGTTTCGTGGTAACGATAGATGGAAGAGGCTGAAAATTACCTCCCCTTCTCATTATGCCAAAACCTGCAGCAGTTGCATTGTCATCGTTTTCATCTTCTAGATAATCATCATCACTGGGAGACTGATTATGACCAGCAATGTTGGGGGCATGATCAAGAGAGACCTCTCCAATGTCTGGATTAAAATCCTCATTCATATTAACAAAGGCTTCTGGAGCAATAATATCAAGGGATGGCTGCCCTTGGTTCTCTCCGATGATGGCAGCTCCAATGACTGGGTTGGAATCTCCATCCTCATTATCGAAATCAAGCTTCCGTTTGGCTCGAGGCTCGGCACTGGCATCAGGAACGATAGGGTTGGGAGATGGTTGCCCTTGGTTACCGCCCGGCGGCAAGACAGCTTGATTTTCTATCGCCGCCTGATTGTTCAATTGGTTCTCTTGAGCTGGTGGACCTTCAACTAAAATAGGCATACGGGAAGAGCCAGCAGCAGGATCGACATAGGAACTGCGTCTTGGCTGCAGAGATGAATGTACAGATTATTAAAAAATAAATGATGACTCGTGAAGAAAGAATGAAATGAGATATTAAATTTGCTGATATTTTATTTAAAAAAAAAAAAAAAAAAAAAGGGGAACGCATATACCTGAAATGGTCGGATGGAAGGAAGAGTCCCCGAACGCAGAAAGTCGCATAGTGCTTTTTTCCACGGACCAGTGAATTCCTCTACTTTTGATTTGATGAACTCAGCATGCTGAGCACGGCGTTGCTCAGGTACCTCATGCACCACAAACAAATCATGGTGCGAAAGCCGACGACTGACAATAACATTGTCAACTGCTCTCTTCTTCCTGTCTTGATATGGTACCTTACCCACAGCAATACCATGGCTCAGGGCATCCAAAATGGAGTTAAAGGGCTCTGAAAATTTCTTGTACCACTTGAGCCAATGCACTGTGCACTGGCCAGTAATGGAGTCATCCGGAAGAAGAGGCAAGTTATCTTGCACAGGACGAAGAATGTGCTTCCAATAAGCATGGGCGATTCCAAAATCTTCTACGGTATATAAACTTGCTAGTGGAAGGAATGGGATCACTTGGTCAAGTCTGAATTGACGAGCCACGCGATCCGGGTGGTATGGCTCTGCAATGCATAGTCCAGCCCGCCTCCAAGGAAGCATACCACGACGGAGAGATAGATAAAATGTGTTGCGGATCCATGCTGGTGGGGGTGCCCTTGCTCGATCTGAGAATTTTGGCTTGTAGGGAGACCAAAGAATGTTGGCATCTTTACATAAAAAATCAAATGCCCCTACAGAATTAAAATGTGTGGGAATTCTGAACATGATGTTCGCCATCATCGGCTTCTTTAAGGCATGGTTATAGGCTGGAACGTGTGCACCCCGCATTCTATCACCAAAGATATTTTTGAAATAGGCCCCCATCCAGCCTATGATATAATGAACAGACCAACTCCTATTCAGATAAGAGGGACCAACTGGGTTTGTGCTGATCAGTCTCAGTGAGTAGTACAATGAGCATAGTGCTGGCTGTGCTAGAGCATAGCGACGACCCATAGCCAGCCAAGAGGCCATCACAAACACCCCTGGCCGAATCAGAGATCCTCCTCCAACGACAACAAAACTACAAAGCCAAAGTGCCAAGAAAGCTGCTTTGTAGGTAAGCGAAGCATCAGCATCGTCAGAATTAGGGGGTCCTCTTGGTGTATTATGAAAATGATCACACCATTCTTGAAATGAAACTTCTCCTCCAACTTGCAATTTATCCCATACCCTGAGAAGCTGAGACAGACATTTGGGATAACATAGGAGAGAAGGGTCTTGCTCATGCCGAGAAGGAACAAATTCTTCATAAAACTCTCCATCTAGAGGTAAACCCGCAAGCCGAAGCATATCTAAGAGAGTTATTGTACGCTCACCATCAGCGAATATAAAGGTGTTTGTTTCTGGATTCCACCTCTCTAAAAAAGACCTGAATAATGAAAGCGAGATGGAATAACGGCCCAAGGAACAATATATGGCCCCATAGATATAATCAGTACCTTCCCCATCTCCTTTGAGATTTGTACAGTGATGGTTTAGGACTGCAGTACCCCATTCCACATACCCTGAAGGAGTTAAAACATACTCCATGCTATGGTATTCCCATCCAAAACCCTGAGATATCATGCGATTACCCAAGGTGTATGCTTGCACAGATTGAGGCGAGGGTGCATGGGGATAAAAACAATGGCCACGGAAAGTTGACACCCTTCTCCACCCGCGAGCACTACCGTCCCTCTCGCCTTTCTTTAATTCAGTTTCTATAATCACGGGGTTGGCCTCATCACCAGATGCTGGGATATATGTGTGAAATTGAGCCACGCAAGAAAGCGGCAGCCTCTCAAATGAACCAGGAGATGGCTCATTCGTCCCCATCTACAACAAAATGCCGATGACACAAGGCATCATACACAGAAACCATCACCATTTCTTTTACCTTTTACGGGGGTAAAACCAAAAAAAAAATGATTGCCGACAGAATTGCGAAAATGTTCCTACCACATATAAAGGTAGATAAATTGGCAACACTAGGGCTCCAAAATACAAGCCGTACGTAAGAAAATAAATGGATATATATATGCAATGAACAGGTTCCGAGGAATTTGTCCACGTCTGTCAGATTGTTAGAAAAAAGGGACTAGCCTATGACTGATAAATCAAATAAATTCAACTCAAGCCATCTAGGAATACAAACACAAGCGTGTGCTCAAAGCATGATTAAATAAATCAAGTACGACGACGGCCGGATGGAGATTAGAAGAATTATACCTTTCGTCGCCGCCGGAGGTAACGGCAAGGAGAAGTCGGTACACCAGACTTGGAATATCTTACTTGAACGAGCCTCGATGAACTGAAGCAAATCCGAGGAAACTTCAATAATGTTAGGTAGGAACGATGGAAAGATGAGAGAGGAGCTCAATGAAAGGATATATCACCGTGGACTAGGAGAGATTGAAAGAGCAGATATTCGGAGAGTCCTGCGCCGCCAAGCTTCTCGAGTTAAAAGCAAACGTGACTAACCAAGTCCTATTATTTAGCCACGAGCCTTCCCACCTCCCGGCATACTCGGGAGTTCAGGTTTCAGGAGCATTTTTTCAATATAAAAAAAGGGGGGACAAAATGAAAATGATGAATGAATATATATCCTTCATATATCCGGCACGTACGTAGGATACGGAAGTCCGTTCAAGTGCTATACGATAAATATATTTCCCATATAAAACAAAACAGAGGAATACATAATGAAATATAAAATAGCTCAATTTTCGAGCTCCGGATCCGTAAGCATATATTTTCGCATCCGGACCTCGAGGGGGCATCTGTTGGCACAAATTTTGGCCTACCTAAATACATGTGAATATTTATGCCATGAGAGATAAAATAATAAATAATTCAGATGGTTATATGCCATATACAGAAATCATAAAATAAAACATAATTGAAAAGAATGAAATTAATATATCTAAAAGAGACGCATGACAAAGATGAAAGCCTATGCAAATATATACCCGTCGTATATATTTGTATACCATATATTGTTCATTCACAAAAGGAGGAGAGATGTATATTGTTTATCTACATTCCAAGGAAATAAAAACATATATATAGAAGCAAATGCGTTTGGACACGCACACACGTTGGGTTAATTAAATTATGGCCATGAGCGTACGTGTGTATATACGATACGTATCTGTACACAATTGACAAGCTAGCTAGCCAGCACATATACGTAACACACGTACGTGCATGCGGCCCAGCCCACACAAGAAGATGTCGACTGTACGTTCTCCATAATTACTTTGATTAAAGAATAAATAAACGGCCCAAAAACCAGTTGTCAGGCAAGGGGTTCAAGAGTTCACAGTTGCGCGCCTTACACGTTCAAACAGGGCTGCGTCTGGTCGACACCGCTCGCGCACGACTGCACGATCTCCGCTCCCGTTGATTCAAACTTTGGCGCCGGCACCGGTTAATCAAAGGAAAGAGCGCCAAAACACCACGGAACTGCTCTTGCTTTAGGCCTATAAATACATGGCCAGTAGTAGAGAGAAGCCCGGCTCCATCTGCATATCGCCTCCAGGCTGCCCCCGCTCCATCTGCATATCGCCTCCAGGCTGCCTCGCTGCATCACTCAACACATAGTGCCGTCAGGCTGCGCTAACCGCCCGCCAGAAGTTCACCGTCGTGCTGCTGCCCTCCGGCGTCGTCGAAGCACACATCAGCGGCCCCTTCGCAAGGAGCTGCTACGTCCGTCCGTCGGCCCCTCGCAAGAAGCCGCTGCGTCATCCGTCCGCCGGCATCCCGAAGAAGGTGAGCGGCGTTTCATGGCGTTCTGCTGATCCTCTTCCACGTCTTCATCTTCACGGCTCCACGGCGGCGTCCGGCAACAACTTCATCAACACCATGATCAAGACCTCGTGCGCAACCTTGCTCTCTTGAGCAAGTTGCCATGAGATGATCCAAGGCCCCAAGCCAGATTTGTTATGCAAACTGGATAGGGAAGAGCCTTGTTCTCGTGAACAAGAGCTATCGTCTCCAAGATCAAGACCTCAGATGCGGCTTGGCTCCATCGGGCAAGTTGCTATGAGATGTCTCAAGACCCCATGCCGGATTTGTCGTGCAAACCGGACAGGGAAGAGCATTGTTCTCTAGAACAAGAGCTAAAACCTCAAACATGCAAAGATCTTCATCTTCTGCAGTCAATCTGTGCATGGGTTCAAATCAACAGGAACCTTTACTCGGAAAGACACAGAGATAGATGCAAACTCCATGCAAAGCGCTGCCCATATGCAGTATATGTGTATATGCAGTCCTCTAGACAGTTGTCTTCTTTGCATTGCATAAGTAGCTAACCAGCGTCTACATGTACATGTGATGTATATTAGAACAGCCATACTTTGTGAACTAACTAGCTTGCATGTGCCTGGAGTGCGTCATCGATTGACTAGCCAGCATATATATATATGTGCACATATACCTATATATCGATCCAGCCATGCATTGCATATTCAGTCCATACATCTGCACGCCGCTAGCAAGTCTCGGCATCAAACCATAGCACAAGCCACATGAACAGAAAAGTGCCAAGCTGATTCATATACCTGATAAATTTGTAAAGATAAAATAAATTAAAATCAAATGATCGTCATCCTAATAGTCGCCGTACTATCCAAAGTTAATAAATAAATTAATATCCCCTTATGTGCTTAGGTGGTCTTCATCCTTGAACCTAGATCCTGCTGTGTCACAAAAATGAATCAAATAAAATTAGTCCTTCCATGCCAAATCCCATGCGTCCATGCCACGTCCATCACCCAGATGCTAATTAACTTGCTGCGGCGTTCTGGCTAAAATAAATAATATTTGTCATAGTTTCCCGAAACCAGTCATACATGCCAAGCATAGACTCTCTATAAATACCGTGCACCATATGGGCACGTCAAATATTGCATCTCAGTTAGACAACATTCATATATGATTGTGCCTAATTAGCTGATAAATCAAAACCCAAACCAAATCAAATTTAAATAAATGAGATTGCACGTGCTGATCCACGGTCAAACACCATGCTATTAGTACGCACGCTGACCTTGATGAAATAATATATATAATTACATAGACCCTGGCCGAGGCCGGTGACGCAACCTCGGCCATAGTAAAATAAACGTCGTCCTAGCCTTATGTCATGGTCCAAATAAATAACATGATATACACTCAAAATACGCATGAGTTAAATACATGCGTACTCAACTAAAAGACCCAAACAAGCTATCCGCCACTCATATATTTAAAAAAGTGAAGTAGCTCATCGAGAAATTCATATTCATCCATCGGCAACTACAAGACTGAAGAATTTGTTTTCTTTTGTAGTTTGTAATAGGAAGCCATATGATGTAATCTTTATTTATCATGTAATCATGTTGGAACTCTTAATCAGGGGTTTTCTCTTCGGAGATGTAATTAGCATAATTTTTATGAAAATATAAGAATTATGGAAGTATGGACTCGCATTACCTGTTCTTTTATATTTGTCCCGTCTAAATTCACCAAAATTAAATTTGTCTCTGCTGACGTGGAGGCGGGTCGTTAGCCGCCCGTTTTCCCGCCATCAGACACAATAATTTTTCCTCCGAGGTTCACTTGCTTGTCGGTAAGCTAGTTCCCATTGTGGCGATTCACTCACTTGGAGGTTCATGCGCTAATAGGCATCGCACGCCTAACCCACAACCGAGTGTCGCACAACCAACACAAAATGAGGATCCATAAGCCACGCGTAATCCACTAGAGTTGCGTTTGGCTCTCCGCCGGGGAAGGCACAAGAACCCCTCACAATCACAACGATCGGAGCCGGAGACAATCACCTTCCTCTGCTCGACGATCCACCAATCATCGGGCCATCTAAGTGTCGGCAAACACCAAGAGTAATAAGAACTCCACCAGCCCAAAACGCCCAACTAGTGCCACAAGATGCTAGAAACACTAAGAAATGCACTAGAAGCTCTCCAATCTCACTTAAGATGATGAAATCAAGTGTACAAATGAGTGAAGTGGTGTGCTCAGCTCTCAAAGGGTGTATGCAGCTATTAGAAGTGCCAAGAGACCGACCAAGGCTGGCCACTAACTCTATTTATAAGCCCACAAACAAATAGAGCCGTTACCCTTTGGAGCCAGCCTCTGCGAGGGCACCAGACACGACGGTGGTGGCACTGCCCTATGGGTGGCGGTGCCCCCCAATGGTCGAATCTAATGGCTAGTTGATAGGTCAGATAGTCACTGGACAGGTGGCAGTGGCACCGCCCCTAGGGTGGCAGTGGCCACCTGGCCAACCCACCGAAAGCACCAGTCTCTGGACAAAAACAGCGGTGACACCACCCTACCAGTGGCGGTGACCAGGCAGTGCACCGCCCACACGATGACGGTGTACACCAGACACACCGGTGCCTACGCCCATGCTGTTGATCCTCTACCGAGTCCAAGTGGGCACCGCCCAAGGGGTGGTGGTGCCACCAGACAGGGTGGCGGTGCCTCCAACCGAATATGCCACTCTCGGCCTCCTCACTCGGTCACCACTATAGGGGTGATGATGCACCAGACAGGGCATGGCGATGCCCCCGTGGCAGCACCCCAAGCCACGTTTCACCTCATTTTCTTCACCTTTCTCACCACCTTTGCAAATGTGCCAACACCATAAGTGTTTCACCATCACGTGCAAGTGTGTTAGCATTTTCATAATCATTTTTCAAAGGTTATTCACTTCTCACCGACTGTGCACTAGGTCTAAAATGCATATGCAAGTTTTCCAACACCTAATGGCACTAGATGATCAAGTTGTCCGATAAGAGCTCCCCTCTTAATAGAATGACCATCTATCCTAAATGTGATTACACTTTCTATAGTGTCTTGATCACCAAAAAAAATGGTCCTATTGATATCACCTTTGCCTTGAGCCCATTTTGTTTTTCTCTTTCTTATTTTCTAAGTCCCGGAGCTTGATCATCATCACATGTCCACACCACCACCATAGACTTCATTTCATATGGCCATCTCCATCCATGAGTGCCACCTAGCTCCTTTACTTGGGTTGGACCATCCTATCTAGTCACACACTTAGATGCAAGGATTAGTCCAAATAGGTTTCATAGCCAAAACCAAACTAGGGCTTTCACAAGAGTAACAAGCGAATCTCATAGTGAAATATGAATACCATGTGCCTCTAGATACAATCACTCAAGCAATGCACTTGGATTCACTCTCAATCTCACAAAGATGATGAATCTATGATAGAGATGAGTGGGAGGACTTTGGCTAAGCTCACAAGGTTGCTATGTCAATGCAAATGGCCAAGAGGATGAGCTTGAGCCGGCCAAATACCTTTTATAGAGGCTCCATCAAAATAGAGCCGTTGGGCTCTCACTGTAGCCCAACACGCATTGATCGGACGCGCCGATCAAAACGATCGGACGCACACCACCCTACGTCCGGTCATGGGATTGCAGCCACATGTCACATTGATTCAACCGTGATAGTTGATTACCAATAGTCGGATGAGTTCCTCGCGAGTGTCAAGTGGCGATCGAACGCGCGGCCAAGAAGACCGGACGCGCTGATGCCTCGTTATACTAGGTACACACCCACGCTAACACTTTACGACTGGACGCGCCAGTGCCCACGGTACCCCAGCGTCAGGTCGCGTCCAGAGAGTTCCCCAAGCGCCTAAAAGCCAACCTAACACGTCAGGTCTGCCCTGACCGGATGCAGCCGAGCGTCAGGTCCTCGCTGCCTCAGCTGCCCGTGCTACGTCACCATGCGTCAGCATTGATTGGACTCACCTTCACCGCGTTCGATCGTCAGCGCCACTAGAGTTCGGTCATCCACCAGACAGAGGCCAAGCGCACCCAACACTGACCGGACGCGTAGGTCCAGCGTCCGGTCCTGCGTTCGGTCACGCTAGTGGCCTCCTCGACTTCCCAAACTTCACCACCCTTGCTCAAATGTGCCAACCACTAAGTGTATCACCTTGTGCACGTGTGTTAGTACGTTTTCACAAATATTTTCAA